>NC_061096.1:18736248-18776248 GCF_015104395.2 Macrobrachium nipponense
TAGGCAATTCTGCTTGTTTCATGTAAATGCTGAGAAGAGCAATTCTTTGGTTAAAGGATAAGATTTATTTATCAGTGAGCGCTTTCTCTCGCCTAATGACTTACATTGTTTGGAGTCTGTCTCTGTTAAGTATTAATATTTCTGGGAACAGCTGACAAATAGTCCTTTACACTGAAAATAATATAAAACGCTAAGCAAATACATTCTATTCTCGATCATATTGTCCTAACCTTTAAATCAATGCATAATAAACGCAAAAAACATTACTTAGAACTAGAATGCGAAAAAAATGTAAATTCAGGTTCATTCGAGCTAATGAACCAAGTGGAACGAGGGAGGTACCAATAAAAGCACAATGTTGTGAGAAAAGGAAACCAAACCTAACACTAACAGGAAATCCCGAACGCGTCAGCAGCCAAAGTCAGACCTCAAGTCAGGCAGGCATCGTGGGATACTACCCCCCCCCCACCCCCAAAAACCCCACGGATTTACATTTCCATTTAAAAAGGGAACACCAGAAGCGTGAGACGACAAAACAGTCGCCACCTCCTCCTCTTCCTCCCCCTCCTCGTCTTCCTTCCCCTGGCCATGCCCTTCGTCTCTCCTAACAACCACCCCACCATCCCCCCTGCCTCACCAGGATGACGTCCATTGTCCCACTCCCTTACTACTACAGAGCCCATTTGAGTTTCTTAGCACTTTTCCTGTGGTTTCACAATTACCCCGAAAAACTCTGTTTACAAGGCGTCAAGTCGGTCTCGAATCCGCCTAAGACAAAAAGAGGCTAGTGATAATAACAGTGGGAGAGACCTACTTGAATACAGGGCGAGGAGGATTAGAAATATACTACACACAAACACATACATGTACACAAAAACATTTCATATAGTGTTTATGTATGTATGTATCTATGTATGTATGTGCGTATATATATATATTATATATATATATATTATATATATATATATATTATATATATAAACTTGTAAGATTTTCGCTCCTGGTGAGATGAAGTTTAATAATGAACAGGACAGCGAGAAGGCTAGAGATAATTTCTTGTTTTTATTTACACCAACGTTTCGTGAGTCCTTTCCAATCGTGAGGGCTAGCTATATATATATATATATATATATATATATATATATATATATATATATATATATATATATATATATATATCCCTGAAGTTGGGAAAGGATTCCCGAAACGTTGGTGTAAATAAAAACAAGAAATGATCTCGTCTTCTCGCTGTCCTATTAATTATTCAACTTGAGCTCACCAGGAGTGAAAATCTTCAAGTTTATATAATATATATATATATATATAATATATATATATATATCTATATATATATATACACACATAATATGTATATTGTGTTTTTATATTTGTATATTCACTGGAATCACAGCCAAATTTCCAATCTCCCTGCCATAAGAAACCACTATATTTTCGGAACATCACAACTTATGAAGTGCGGTAGTAACCGGTAATATTAAAAAATACGGGGCCAAAGCTTACCATAAGAGTTTTATTTGCTTAAAGTAAAAAAACACACAACACGAATTTGCTAAAGTTAATGAATTTTATCTAACATCAAATGATCATTTTTCTTTCAGTAAGGATAAAATAAACATGTTACATAAGATTATTGTGTATGCATCCATTCAAAAATTAAATCAACAAACCATACGACATCCCAGGAATTATGAATTTGCAATCTTTGTCTACATACATGACAAGCGATTTACCTAAAAAAAAAAAGTCACGAAGTTGAAGTTTTCTTTAAAAAATAAAAAATAAATTATATGTTATTTTGGTGATATGTATTGATATTTTCCTTGGATATTAAGGTTAATTTTGGATATTTCGGTAATGTCTACTATCGATATTTTTGTGTTGAAATTTTCACGATATACAACAAGTTATAGTTACAAATGTCCTAATGATATTGTACCATGAACATTTATTTTACCATGATAAACTTAAAAAGCCAGCAACAAACGCATTTATGATATCTGGCCTCAACAGCGCAATTGCTTTTTTTGATGCAGTATGGTTTTGTTATTCAAGAGTGAACTCCCCCACCACACGAGCACTGCGTTCCTTATTCTGATTAAGCATAGGAGTGATAAGATTTTAAAACATTTAGGATGCTTTAAACATTGAAGGTGATGACAGAAAAAGAAGTTCGCGATCTGTAAAGTTAATTTGTAGCTGTAACCACTGTCAACTTCAAAAGAACTCTACTACCTTTTATTATCATTGTTATATCTACTGTTACTTTTGCTTAGCATTGCAACTTCATATCGTCAATAGTTATTTATTATTTTATTTTAACCATGAACCATTCAATTATGCCACAAAGAAGAGGGAGGAAGTTGAGAAAATAAATAATAGAGAAGTTAAATCAAGTAGAAGAAAGTTCAAACTATCATACAAACATTATCTAATAATCATCAAAACCAAATACTATACAGATGGACACTTATTTGTAAGATTTCCAGACAGGAAAAACTTAGAAAAGTTAAAAAAAGGAGATTCAAGAAATCACCAATATATCAGTGAATGAAAAGCCTCAAATTACACCCAAATAAAAGTAGTAAATGTCCTGAAGGTTGAAGATGAGTTTGTCGATAACATTGCAAAGAAAATTCCCTGGATATGCAATTTCATTCATGAAGAGGACGACCTGAAAATTGCAAAGCAAATGAAAGCCAAAGATGACAAATATATATACACTATCATTAAATACACACCACAAATACGAAAGGCTATCTATGATACAGATGAGAAATGTGTACATTACATAGCCGATGCAAAGTATACGACTGTTACAGGCCCTATCATTGGTACAAATGTCAGGAATTTGGTCATAGCGCAACAAATTGTAGAAATTGCCAAGTCTGTCCTAGATGTGGCGAAAATCACAAATCAAATGAATGTGCCAGCAACACCTTGAAGTGTAAACATTTCGTAAAGACAGTGATAATATACATGAAACATATGATGACAATAAGTGCATGGTATTTTAAGAAGAAATGTCAAAGGCGAAAAATAATACGGATTATAGCTTTGACTAATAATCCTCTAAGACTATACAACAAAATACTGCATGAAATGAAGATCATACAAGAAAGCAAATTTAAAAAAGCATTAAAAACACCCCTACCCTGCAGGAGCTTCGATACTGACGAGAAAACACTAAAGGACAATTATAAATTAATAAGAATCACCTTTTTTTTGAAAACGCACAAGGGTCCGCCTGAGAGGGAATCATCCCTGAGGAGGGCTGTAGTCCTTAAAACTACACAAAGTGAGGCGCAATACTAATTACGTAAGTATATATGCATATATTCATGTATATTTAACTCTCCTCAAGATAACCGCAATATAAAATATGACATGCTTTACATAGTTTATTTAAGTATAAAAGGAGGTCAATAGTATCCCAGTTTAAATCAAAACTGTAAAACTGCAACTAAATATGCACACAGAGATGAACATGAGGTACTTATCAATAACTCCCAAGTTAAAAAGAACGCTATCCAGGCTGAAGACACAGTTGTAACATTTGTGACTAATCTGGCGGTGGCCCAACGTTTATTTTCTCATATAAACAGGAGCCAAAAGGTAAACTGATGTTTATTGTTACTGAAGATGAATAACGAAGAGTATTAAGAAAACATGATAGTAACCGGGGGGAAAGCACAAACATACTATACTATATATATATATATATATATATATATATATATATATATATATATATATATATATATATATATATATATATAGTATATATATTTATATATACACGCACACTAGGAAAATATCCGAGAATTGGTATCGTCTGACTATGAATTTCCTACTGGAATATTCAACTACAATAACAAGGCTTCAAATATAGCTTACAAGAATTTGCTGGTTATAGGTAGTTAGGTAGTTACAGTAATGGCCAGGTCTACGATTTGAAAGCTTTACGTCATGTACAAAGGATGCAAAACTCATACATCCATTTAATAGAAAACCGATGTAACTTTGAATATTCTGAGAATTCCAGAACCTCGTCCTACCAAAAACTAAAAATCAGAACTTTGACGGAAGAGGAACCTAGTACAAGGTTCGAAAGCTCTTTTTATTATCCATTAAAGACCTTATACTCACATGCGATATTATTGTGGACCTGCAACCACAATCAGAACTTTTTCAGCATCGCCTTTCACAGATACTTTCGCAATAGTCCGGGACTTAATCACCATTTAACCTGAAGATACTGTACCGAAAATCCAGAAAAGCTTCTGTTCTTTGTCTTATCAATACTTGTCATATCAATACTTGATTAAAATTCAGAACTTTTCAACAACTCGTCATAAAAATACTTTATTAAAATCCAGAACTTTTCAACAACTAGTCAGACCAATTCCTGATTAAAATCCAGAACTTTAACTCACCAATACCTGATTAAAATCCAAAACTTTTCAGCAATTCGTCTTAAAAATACTTGATTAAAGTCCAGAACATTTTGGCAACCCGTCACACCAATATTTGATTAAAATCCAGAACTTTTCAGCAACTCATTCGTACCAATACCTGATTAAAATCCTTAACTTTTCAGCTATTCGTCATTCCAATACTTGATTAAAATCCAAAACTTTTCAGCATTTCGTCATTAAAATACTTGATAAAAATCCAGAAATTTCAGCAACTCATTAAAATCGTGATTAAAACCCAGAATGTTTCAGCAACTGGCCATACCAATACTTGATTAAAATCCAGAACTTTTCAGCAACTCATTAAAATATTTTATTTGAATCCAGAACTTTTTCTGCATCTTTTTCGAATCAGAACTCTATCAAAAATCCAGAAATGTTTCCCTAAATCGTCCTATCAATAGTTTATCTAAAATTCACAACCTTTTCAGATCTCGTTACTACTTTAGTAAAAATCCTGAATTTTTAAAAATCATATTGTCCTATCAATGTTACATTAGGTACATCTGCAGTAATCCAGAAAGTTGTCATGTCAATGCTGTCAAATATCCAAAACGTTTTCATCTTATCAATACTGTATTATTATTAAAAATCTGGACATCTTATGGAAAGTCCAAGACTTTTCGGCATATCGTTATGTCAATATTATTAAAAATCTAGAAAACTTCTATACAAATCCAGACTCTTTCGGCACTTGGTTTTAGCAATACTTTACTAAAAATCCTAAAGTTTTCAATATATAGAACTATAAATACTTTATAATAATCCAGGCCTCTTTCAGCATAAAGTTCTGCCTTTATTACATTTTAGTATAATGGTATTGAAACTTTAATAAACCATTCAAGCAAGTCTTTAGCGCTCTGTCCCGTCAATACTTTATCAAAATTATAGAAATTCTATTAAGAATCCTGAGTTTTCTTATCATATCGTCTCATCAATTCTGTGTTTATGAAAAGCTGTATTAAAATTCTATAAAGTTGTCATTACCTATCCTCAAAGACTTTGGGTGGAAAAACAGATGTCAGCAGTTACCACTATACTGTCAAGTGTTTTAGGAGTTTTGTATATAGTGTGTTAATACGATTTTGAGTTTAATCGTTGAATCGGTTTGGGTGAAATTGGATATTTATAGCTAAAACCACATACCATAACTTTCCAGTATTTTCGTTATCTTCAACATAGCTGCTTGTTAAAGATCGTCACCTGGTCCATCAGGAAGGTTCCTAGTTTTGAGTAAAGAATTTCTAGTTTTCTTTAAACCTGACGTGAGGTTTCACTACTGATCTTATTAACCTATGAGTCTTTTCCTTACTTGAAAATCTCAAATTTTGTATATCAATAATTGGGTATATTCAAATTTGTGGCCAGTCTTAGCACGAATGGGGTAGCAACTTCTCGAGGGCTATCTGTTCGAGTCACCCAAGAAGAGCTACAAACAAAATCTTTATCACTTGCTAAGAACCCAGGCATTCGATACATTTGAAATCTCGGGTCCTGGGTAACCCTTAAGTGTCGTGAGGTCAGCCAGGGTCGCTTCGAAAACACACGTCAACTGTTTTTGCGTGTAAAAACATTTGACTTTCGGTTGGGGCATATTTCTAACCAAATTTCTCATATCATCAGCAATTTAGGTTTGAATCTACAGCTGTTCACGGTTGTAATAGGTGGGGGCTCACGTACGTGGATTTCTTTCCTCAGATTATTTCTAGAATAACAAGAGCGTTGGTAGTAATAATCTTTCTGATATATATATATATATATATATATATATATATATATATATATATATATATATATATATATATATATATATATATATCACTAGTCATGCTAATGAACGTTTCCTTGTCTACCCACAAGGCCATGTTAATCAAATTCAACCTAGCGCAGCTCTCAACCGAATTTAGTAGAAATTCAGGGAAAATATCCCAGATCGATGTCAGTGTATTTGTATCCCTTCTAAAATTAATTAAATTATTCCTTGACCCAAAACCCACCCTTGCATTCATATTAACAAACTAACGAACTCTTCTTTGGCTTGTATACTGTTGTTACTTCCCTATAAAAATTCCCCTAACATCTTAAGAAAAAATCTAACTCATATTGTTGGTCTAAAATCTTTTCCTTTGGACTTTACCCAAAAAAAGCACACAATTGAAATAAATTAAATGGTTAATTTATGGGTTTTCTCAGATCTGCAGCTAGACCCATTTCATGTATTGAACTAATAATATTTCTTGATATATTCCCCATTTCTTCTCAAAATTTGGTTGAATTGATCAATAACGCCTCCAGATTTCTTGAAGAAAAAGAGCTACTTCAAAGCCTAACCAGTTCTTCCTTGTCCAGTAAACACTTCAGTGACTCACTGATATCCCTCAATATCTCAGGTTTCCACGTGGACAGACCTGGGTGGGCAAAGCACGTTCTACACTGGAGGAGGTGATTATGGAGATTCCATAAATACCAAAATATATGAGGGTTAATGCATAAGGTAAATCAAGTCACTAGAGAATCCCTAATAGACATCTTTTCTTAAAGAAAAATCCATCCGTTCTCACGAGAACAGTATTTTTCAGTCACATAACACATTAAATCAGGCGCTCCAAAGTGACCCAAGACTCAGCAAAGTAATTGGTAATAAATTTGACAGTATTCCATTTAAGGACTTACGGAATAAGAGCGCGCATTTTCCAGCCTTCCAGCAGCTCACTTGGGATGGATTGCAACAGCCCTGTGAAACTGGAGGCAATGCAGACCTTAATCTCCTCTTTAATTACCATAGTGTATTCACAATTTTGAGAGACTGAATCCGACATCATCGTCATCATTGAAGGTCAAATCTAATAGAAAAATAACGCAAAGGGCAAAAACAATTCTACACTGGTTTCGGAGCTCCAAGCGATTCGTTCTTATTATCTATCGTTTGCAGAGTTATTTGATATAAGAGCAGTAAAAATCTTCATGATCAGCTTATGTCACAATGAGGTAAAGCCTGCCTCTCTCTCTCTCTCTCTCTTCTCTCTCTCTCTCTCTCTCTCTCTCTCTCTCTCTCAAAGTCCCAGTATTGCTCTGAGCCCGTTCCCTGCACAAGTTCATGACAGGGCCCATTGTCATTCTCACAAAAAGGGGAGAAGAGTAAATTCTTTTTCGCGTTATTTCCTAAAAGTGAGGAAGTCTGTCCTCTCTTTTTGTCAGCCCCTAAATTCAATAATGGGAGGGAACCCGTCAGTCGATTGTACGTGTTCAGTTTAGATATTCAGGAAAGAATGATGAATGCTTTTTAAATTAACTTGGCGGTTTAAGCCTTACACGTTGTACTCATTGTCCTTTTTTTTTTTTTATTAAAAACACCCATGTCAACATAAAACGTTCCTATATATATATAATAATTATATTACATTTCTTTATTTGAATTTGCATCTAATAGCATCTTGCTCAATAAGTTTGCCTCATTGCACGCCTTACTATTTTATACGCCATGTCGAAAATTAAATGAAGTTACATTTCAACAGTAAACATTATTATTAACTTCATTCAAAAAAGGGTAAGGAAGCTCTATCAAACTAAAGTAATGGCGTTTCATTAAACTTGAAATCAGAATATTACTATATAAAATAACGCATAAAAACTCGCTCTTTCGGACGGTCAGCATCCCCTATTTCTTGTCCCGTCATATTCTTTTGTTAAATGTGTGAAAATCAAACAGTATCTACATGAAAATGCAGGAGGCCTTTTTACAAGCGGCGTCACCCCACACGCAAACATTCTACGACAAAGGTTTTAACCTCTAAAAGGGAGGCTATGTATCAAACTCGCGCTCTACAAAGGAAGCGTCGTCAATCTGCTGCTAGACTCTTTCCCATTGGTCAAGGGTCCTTGTATCAACCAATAGACGGGCAAAATGAAGATGGATATTTATCGGTCACAGCCGATGGGATTCAGCTGCGCATGTCCCGACGTTAAAGAATGGTTATATCTTTATTAGGTTCGTAATATCTTCATCGAGCAATCTCCATATAAATTTTCTCAGGTGCTTCTGATTCGGGCCTTCAAATTCTGTTTGGCGGGTCCCTCTCATGTGCATCGCTCGATGTGACGTGGTTAAATTTGCGATGATAATTAAGGAATGGTCCTTTAACAAGTAAGATAAGTGGACTCGGAAAATTTATGACTACGATTATCTGGCTGCGTTTACTAAAACTGCATCGGCTTCCATGATTAAATAGCCATGTACATTGTAAATCAATATCGTTGTGTTATATATCATAGGGAAGGGCATTCCCACAGAGAGAGAGAGAGAGAGAGAGAGAGAGAGAGAGAGAGAGAGAGAGAGAATATACCTGCGGAAGCTGTTCTAGAGCAGCGACGTTAAGATATCCGTTTTTTATTTCTCTCTCTCCTTTATCTGACCGGCGTTAACAATGGCCCTATAAAACCTACCTTTCGGCCTACCCTTTTTCGAAGAAAATCCCGAGGACCGCAATTTTCCCTTAACCCTAAAGTGTCCCTCTTCCTTAACTAGAGTGTAACAAACTGAAATCCACCTGTGTACTGCTATTATGGCTCCTTGTTCGGTGAAAGGCGGCCCACAAACAATTACCTTCGGTTGTTTACTCGTAATTGTTTTGGCCTCGATTTCATTGTTAGCCGAGTGCGACAGTTGTTTGTTGTCGTTTGGCTAAGCTCCTATAGCTGCAACGAGGCTTTTGCTTATAATAACAGCCCATTCCTAGACAATTGATATCCGTAAAAAGACCATTTCCATTGTGAGTATGTGCTTGTTGTTATCATAAAAACAAGTCCTCTTTCAGAAGAAAGCGTTCGCGTAGGGCAATGACAAAAAGCCTTTGTGTGTAATATAACAACGATTCATACGGAAATTAAATGATGAAAAAATAAAAATTAAAACACTTCAAATACCTGTCACATGAGCTTAATACTTATCCTCTTCTATTTTGGAAGTAAATTTGACTTACGCAATCCACTCATAATGAACCTCTGCAGTCATAAGGATCTCATTTTCTTTAGCCGCAGCAGATATACGTATACATTAGAGATAATTTGTCTGTTAGAGAAATTTACTCTGAAAACTTATGGCTACGATTCTCTGGTTGGGTTTACAGACACTTTCATCTCGTTTTCTCGAAAACGCTGAGCTTCTTAAACGCTTCTTGGCGACTGAATATAAGCGTACTAGATGAATCTTGACCTGAAACGTTAGTTAACATATATCTGATGGTTATTAGCTTTACTAACAATGGACCTATATTCGTTTGACAGAAGCCAAAAGACTACCAACCTTACATGACAAATTTCAACAAAACAGAATGCACATTAAGTGAAGTCAGGGCAAAAGGAAAATCAGAGAAATAGAAGGCATTATGATTAGATATCAAATAAAAATCAAAACATCTTAATATATATGTATATAATTGTGTTTGGTGTGTCCTTCAGCAAAGAACCCCAAACCCAGGGCTTTGGAAAGCCATGACGCAAAGGCCCAGGCTTATCCTATAGGGTTTGTAAATGTTAGTGGTTGTAATGGTAAGTAACCCACGTAAGGCAACTGGTGTTCTACGTGAATGAACTTAGGGACTACAATGAACTTAGGGACTACAAATACTGGCGTGGATACTCTGATCAATAAAGCGATACCTAACGAGGACAAGACAAGATGTTGAATGACATCCATCCCAAATAAGGACATTAAGACAATAAAATAGCTACTTGATGTCTTTGGTCTAAAAGATACAGAACGGTTAGCGTCTCTTGCTTGGAAAGGGTATATACGTAGAAGTTGAATGGGGCTGCTAATAAGAGGTATAGTGCAGGAGTGTCCAAAAGGTTGACTCGCACAGAGAAACAGCCCACCGTAAAAGACCTTTAAAAATGTTAAATGGGAGCAGGATCCATACAGAGATCAAATTCAAGCGTAAAGTTTCCTTGCACTCTACAACCTGCAAATGGAATGTGGGGTTGATATTGACCATCTTAGCTCTAGTATGGACTAGATTAATATATCATAACTTTTTTTTTATGTAAACATATCAAATAACACACACACACACAAAAGCATCTAGTCAGTCATCAACTTAAACTTTGATCCTATCATATAACGACCTGAACACAAATATCTGGGCATCCATAGGTTATAATATCAAATTTACTAAAACAAATTTTGGTTCAAATTGTAGGGACTGTCTTTTAACATTTAGCATATGATATTAATGATTTCATTTGAATTACAGTAATATGAAACAGTAAAATCAGAGAGGCAAACTTAATAATAATATTATATAAATATAATATTATGCGATGGGAACATACGGTAATACTATTTTAAGCCTTTATGTTTCTAATTCGATTAGGTAGAGAAAAAGCCACAAAAAAACCGGTTTATGCAATTGATATGGTGATCAAAATAAATAAAATGATCCAATCTTTCGTGGGCCTTAGTCCTCATCATGATAAAAGTATACTTATGAACCATCGCCATGATTTAGGATCAAACTGAGGACTTCTCACTTCGAAAACAACTTCCTTCAATGATTGGCAACGAAAAATTATTCTGTGTTTGATCTGTTTTAAAGAACGAAAAAATATGACGAAAGTATTCTCAATCGGGACTATCCCATAATAAAGAAATCCTTATGAATTATCTATGGACGTCTTTTAATTTTGTTTTGTTTTGTTTTCAACAAATTTACGGTAAATTCTACAGCTATCTACAATCTGGAAATAAAATGTGACTATTTTACCTTTTACAGAGAACTGGGCAGATTATTCTCGACGTGAGCCACTGATACTGTTTTCCTTTGTAGCTAATTTCAACAATAAAGTGAAAAGAGCGCGTGAGGCCAGGGGAATCCTTCAGGCTGGGAGGGGGTTATATAAAGTAAAGAATGGATGTCATGGAATGAGAGCGAATCTGACCAAGTCTTCTTTAGTTAGAAAAGAAGAAAGATGATTAAATGGCGGTCATCTGCTTCATGAAGAGCACGCGACTGGAAGTTTGCAAGTTGTGAGACAAAGATCGCATCTCATTACTAATTTACAACTTTTATATTCATATGTAATTCGGAGCAAAACCTAAGTGGAAAATGATGAACTGGCAAAAGATTCACTCTGCTGGGAGTTGGAGGGAAAATATGTGCATTTTATCTCTCTCTCCTCTCTCTCTCTCTCTCTCTCTCTCTCTCTCTCTCTCTCTCTCTCTCTGGTTTTGGAGACCAGATGACGATACCCTCCTCTTTGTCGTAAATAATGTATCTGGTAATCTAAAAAATAAAAGTGTTAAGCTTTTTCAGTCCGAATGTCCACAATAGTACTATATCATATCATGTCATTTGATCTAGAAGTTGATATTCATCTTAGATTTGTTACATTAGTAAGTTCATTTACGTAAATGCTAAAGGATTTCTTCCTCATTCAGTCTTGACACATTTTTGGTGGTTTTCAAAAAGCTGCTTCCCTCTTAGTCTCTCACTTTTCTACTTAATTTACAGCTTTCAGGTTACCTCCTCTCCTTTTGTGCCTTTGTCAAGATATTTTTCTTCTTCCTTTGCATAATGGGTATTTCTATAACTTAGATAAGTTTATATGCACTCACATAAATACGTGTGTGTGTGTGTATATACATACATGAATTTTTATCGCATCACTGTGATTCATATACATGCATTAAGCTACAAATGTACTTTAATACCTAATTCGCTCGACCTCGGAATTAGTATATTTTCATATATGTTAACCGTAGGATTGGACTCCACGAGAGGACGAAATTGTTATCAACTAAAAAATTCCCCTTCGGTTATCATATATAACACATATATAAATTCCGCGAACGAATTGGATATTAAAGACATTTGTAGCTTAATGTATATACATACATGAATGCATCAATAATGACAAACGCACACATACATGTATATCTCTATGTGTGTATGTATACATATCACACACCAGCCTAATCAGAGCATAAAGATTTTCCAGGGAGGGAAGCGAGAACGCACACCGACTGGGCTGAACACCGAAAGCGCCGGTGTTGACGGCCGTGAATAATGGGGGAGGCGGCGCAGACATATTAACCGATGATACAGATCGCTTCCAACATCATTCTGCGAGTGATCGATGCCTCTTTCACTCGGCTGGGAGGAGAGAGAGAGAGAGAGAGAGAGAGAGTACCTTAAACACGTATCTGCGAATGATTTAATGTATATCAATAGATATGTATACAGATGGATGTACACTCATTAACAATTTGCGAGGTTAATATGATTTCTGCTGAGTATTAGGACAGGGATGTGGTCTTTCTATGTTCTATTTAGCACGAAGAAAGGATGTAATATTCCGGTGGAGAATATATATATGTATATATATATATTATAATATATATAATATATATAAGCATATAGTATATAATATATAATATATCTATATATATATATATATATATATATATATACATACACACACACACGTGTGTGTGTTGAAAGATGAAACGAAGTAAACAGCAGACTATTAATAACAAACACGAGACTTGATGTCGGATGCAGGTGAAGGAAGGTAGATAAAAAAAGATAAAACCCTTTCAAGAAAAATACCGGTCGACAATGAAGACCATTGAAATACACGTATCAGTTTGGGAGACTGGCGGCGGCACAGCGCTGTGTATTGAGGTGAATCGAGGAGTAAGAGAGAGAGAAGGCAGAGTAGAGAGAGAGAGAGAGGAGAGAGGAGAGAGGGTGGAGGGTGGGGGGAGGGGGGTGGGTTAAGGGTCAGATCAAAGTGTGAGGTGGAGCATGGGGAGCAACGTATCACAAAACATCAAATAATCACTTTGAGTGGAATAGTGACGGGCGAAGCGTAGCACACCTGCTGCTATAGGGATGCTGGTTTGGTAAGTGGTGCTGACGCAAACACCATAATAGGACTTTGTCTGCTCGTTGCGTCGGATTCAAAAGAGATAAAACTAAAGGGGGAAAATAAAGGGAAAAATAGTATCCTGCTGATTCGTTATCAGACGATGAGATAGCAAAGAGAGGGAGGCTACTTGTGGATGAAACTGAATGAGATTTTTTTTTTATTGTGTACTCTCATAATGGATAAATCGTGATGGCTGGTGGCGATAAGAAGGAATTGCGTTCTGATTAATCAAATATCTTTATTAAGGTTAACATACTATGAGAAAATAAACTTAGCTTGATAGGATATTATATCATTCTACTCAGCAACGAAGCATTTCATCACAGATTGCTTGCATGCACTCGTTACTGCAGAACCTTCACGTAAATTTTGAATAGGGAAGTAAAAATTTCCCCGAACTGACTATTCTATACGTAGGCATACAGTGCCTTGTTCAATGATCATACTTATTTCTTCTTAGAATCGTATCACTTATGGAATGGAGGGATGACTTCCTCTCACTATCCGGAAACACGCACGCACACACACACACACACACACACACACATATATATATATATATATATATATATATATATATATATATATATATATATATACAATGTGTGTGTGAAAATTGAAACTTGAAAATACACAATAACATACACGTCTCTGAGCCTCCGTTCTATTTTCTCACATATACTACTATATTTCCGAGTATATTCTCTCTCTCTCTCTCTCTCTCTCTCTCTCTCTCTCTCTCTCTCTATATATATATATATATATATATATATATATATATATTAATATATAATATATATATATATATATATACTACATACTGAGCACACAAAAACCTCGCTCATCTGTTGCTGTGAATGATCGATATAAAATCGGAAAAAATATAAAAGGCGAGAAGAGTTCATTTATCTCTGTGCAGTTCAGTCATATGGACAGAATTGACTCACATAGGTGGGGGTAATTTCTGACTACTATCCAGCGCAATGCGGAAGTACAATTATTAGTCGACAGAATAAGGCCAAGGCGTGGCAGGTCATGCTTAGTTAGCCAGACAGGTAAATTCTACCAATATGACTAAATTACACAGACCAAAATGCATTTTATTCTATATAATATTTAATATATTACTATATTTACATTGTCTTTTTACGCATCAGACAAACTATAGTCACATCTTGCAAAGTAAGAACCTTATCTACATAAATACCTAAGATGACAAGGGTCAGAAAGGCAGTTTAATTTGAACGATAAGGAAATCAGTACGAAAGAGTAAAGTAAAAGTTGACTAATAAATATTGGAAAAACCGGGCGATCTTTGTGTTAAATAAAACATAAAAGTATTTTGTATCTGGTTCAATCACGCTGATATGGAATTTTATTTTGCTACTGCGGTAAAGGATACAAAGGTAATGAAAACAGCATAGTGTCGCATTACAAAACATCATTACAAAGCTACTGATTATTACAGTATGTCACGTAATAATCAGTTAACGGCTTATCAAAAAGTACTGATAGACTTGAATAGGCGTTTCTAAAATTCCACAGCCACATATACTGTTCATTAACATCAACTGAATGATTAAACTTTCAGAACGCGCTGGGAAAGAAAGGAAGCTATTTATGAAAGGAAGATGATTTATGAAAGGAAGATGATTTATGAAAGGAAGGTGATTTATGAAAAGAAGATGATTTACGAAAGGAAGATGATTTATTTAAGGAAGATGATTTTGCAAAAGATGATTTTTGAAAGGAAGCTGATTTATGAAAAGAAGATGATTTATGAAAGGAAGCTATTTATGAAAGGAAGATGATTTATAAGAGGAATATGTTTTTTATGAAAGGAAGATGATTTATGAAAGAAGATGATTTTATGACTAGAAGATGATTTATAAAAGGAAGATGATTTATGAAAGGAAGATGATTTATGAAAGGAAGCTGATTTATCAAAGTAAGATGATTTATGAAAAGATGATAATTTATGAAAAATAAATTCAACTTTATTAGATACCAAAAATAAGGTATTTCAGAGAACATTACTAGGGTTAAAGAAAGAATCTTAACCCTCTGTAGTACAGTAAAATAAAAAAAGTAAATGAGTATAAACTAGACACGAAATTGCACAGATACGAAATAGATTCCACCATGTATATTTTGTTTTGTAGAAAGAATGTCAATCAAATTAAATTATTTAGCTTAAAAAAAGTAAGGGCAACTAATTAATGCTTGAAGAGGAGTTAAGCCCTCACACTTCCTGAAAACTAACGTACACTCATATATATATATTATATCTATTATATATATATATGTATTATATATATATATATATATATATACCTACATATATACATACATAAACTATATACGTATATACACACAAACACACATAAATACATATATACACGCATACTTATAAATATACATCGAGCTACAAATGAATCACGGTAATGTAATACGACTCATACTATATGTATGTATAGTATATACATATATATTTATTTTACAATATATATATATATATATATATATATATATATATATATATATATATGTGTGTGTGTGTGTGTGTGTGTGTGTGTGTGTGTGTGTGTGTGTGTGTGCAAAATTGATTATAAAAGATTTTGGAAGAACCCCATGCTATTCAAACTGAGACTTCCTAGCCAGCTGGAATATTAGTTCGTAAGCACTCATGCATTTAATTAAACACCTGGTCTAAACTGTGGGGAGGAGCAGTGAAAGCGAACTTCATAACTTAAACCACATTTGCATTAACATGAGTTCTGTGTAGAAGAGAAAAACCTCATATGCCCTCGAGAAGCAACCAAAGTCAAGCAGCACTCGAGGATGAAATCAGGAAGTGCGCTTAGCGAATGTCGTTTGTCGGCTTCGTCAATGGCGGAAACGCATTCTCCATTCATAAATTTTTCCCGGAACCGATTGCCCGCGTTGTAAGGCGTTTGGATTCCCTTTTCCTGGACCTATTATTATCTCATTTGATACGTGATACATCGAACTATACGCATGCGAGAATGCAATTTGCTTCCTATGGACAGTACATCACCTGTCACGCCACTTGTCCTTTCTGACTGGGTAATCGATGTCATTATCAGTCGGAAAACGAGGCAATCATCTGTCGCTGGGGATGATGATTGGAATATGCAACTGAGTGAAAGGAGACAATCTCCATAATTAATCTTCTGTATCATATTCCGTTCTCACTTTATATATGCACCATACAGTTGCACACAATTACCTGCGTATGAACAACAATGCTGAATTATTGTGTTTTATTGTTCTTACAGTCGATTATTCTTTACGGTCTGCTGAAAAGCAAGAGCCCCTGCCAGCACAAGGCTGGCTTAATCTTACTACTACTACTACTAAGATTATCCTGTTGGATTAGGCGTTGAAGATGAACTGGATTCTGAATGTTTTTACAGAACACTTCTCATTGGGCAAATTCTACTTTCTAATTCCAAGTCAAGTAACCCCCTGGACACAAAATAAAAGTAGAATATACCTCAAGAAGATCTGGCTTAGTATTGCATTGTTTTCTTATCAAATTCGTCCTACGGTTGGTTGTCTTTATATTTGCTGTCAATACACTGGCCAATGGGATAGGCCTCCAAATATGGCTGATGAAAAGATTAAATTGTAAAGAAATAGTGGCTGGCTTAAAACTGTAAATCAGCCTTTCAGAGGGTGACAGGCTAAGAAGTCCAGAAACATAGAAGCAGTGACAAAATTCCACAGTTTAGTGCAGGGGGAAAGAAAATCACTGAAAACCGTAAATTTGAAGATTACTGATTTCCACAAGGTAAATGAGGGAAGAGGTGGCTCGAGCAGTGTTCCAAGCTTAGTGTTTCAAGGCCAGACCAAAAATAATATAAAAACAAATACAATGGTAGCAGGCTTACCAGACTAAAAGATCATGGGTTGCAATATTACGTGAGATAAGCCCATCCACAATGAGGTAAGTGAATTGTATCATTATTATTATTATTATTATATTATTATTATTATTATTATTATTATTATTTATTTATTTTAATTATTATTATTATTATTATTATTCAAGGGATAAACCCCGTTCACATGGAACAGGCCGCAGGGGTCACTGTCTTGAAATTCAAGCTCCCAAAGAACATGGCGTTCATTAGAAAGAGGTAACAAAAAGAAATGGGAAATACAACTAGAAGAGATTACTTATTGGAAAAAAATTAACAAATTAGAAAATAAGTAAACGAAAATTAAATAATTTTTGCCGAGACCCTTTCGCAGTGTCAGAGAGATCACCTTTATCGTCAAGATTATGCATCAAACGTGAGTTCTGTAGCACAGCACAAGAAATTCAAAAGCCATGTATTACATGAGCTTGTGAAAAATTTTCTAAATCTTTTTCTTGGCAGTCTGGATCTATCACCTAGTAATATTCGAGTAGATATTCCTGATTGAAATTTTACAACGGTCACACGTGAAATTCTGTTTAAAAGGATATTTTAGTTAATTTTCTTTCTTGTTACCATGATCAGTCTAATGCAATTTACTTGTTTTACATAGTAATATACTCTAATATATAATTGTGAATTTTAATGACAGATTGTTTTTCACGAGATTGTGAATTTCATAGCAATTCTTAATATTAAGCACAGCTGAGAAGACTTGAAAAAAAGAGAAAAAAAAGAAAGTACAACAATGAATTTAGAAATTAGTTCTTTGACAGATTACAGTTTTTTTTCTCTCTCTCCATATACGTATATATATATATATTATATATATATATATATATATATATATATATAATATATGTGTGTGTGTGTGTGTGTGTGTGTGTGTGTGTGTGTGGTTGTGTGTGCGTGTAAAAAGAGAGAGAGAGAGAGAGAGCGTATGTGCGTTTCAAGGGAGAGATAGAGCTTATTACATCACGCGCTAACAAACTCTACATAGAGGAGTAAGTAGGTGGATTTAATGATGAGAAGAGAAGTGGCTGAGGTAGCCAGAAGAGTATTTGACCAACGCAAACGTCAAGATAGGCAGATGTTTAAGCTGGAGAGAAAGAAGTAAAAATGTTGATACATGTGAAGAACAATGATAACGTTCTTGTTCGGAGCCTAGGATCCTTGTCATAACTCAACTATTTAACTCCTTTTACTATGACTGAAAATGGCCACTGTTGTCGTATATAATATCTTATTAACATTTTTGGGTTGATTGGTAAGCAATTATCAAGCGACTTACCATAGGCATAATCGTCACAATGTACATTATAGATTCCAAAATAAATAACACAGACATTTCCCCAACTAGCAGCAGATACCTTAACCGCAAGTGATAGTAAAACCAATATCCAAAACCAAGAGTAACACTAAAACACAATACTCCTTACTCCAACTATTCAAAAAGGCTAACAAGAAGGGAACAGGTTCTTTTCCGAAAACAGTCCATATAAGATCAACGGATCAATTTCACTGGGGACTTCCATATCAGAGGATTCGATATGACAAATCATGTGATGCTGCTCAGTGAAGAACTGTTTTCAACCTTCTGTGGACTGCGCCTTGGCAATGTTTAAAAACTCCGGCAGTTGGCTTCGGATGTGTACCTCTAAAACTTACAGTAATGCCATTATCATATTATGATAGTATTTTATATCATAATAATATAATTCCTTTTACAAACGAATATTGTAGAAATGAAAGTGTTACTACCCTGTGACCATATTCCATTTTTTTTACGCAATCACAAAGTTTAACCTTACATGTCCTTTTAATATACTTTGCTTCAGCTTACATGTTTAACATATGATGATTCTTGTCTTTTTTAGGGTTTCATTAAGTAACAAATTGCTGTCAACTTTCAATTATCACTAAATCAACTCTACAGATCTTGGATGCGGTCCTGTGACTCCGTCAAGCTCAGCAGTTTAAAAACGTTGTTTCTACCTATTTGTCTCCACTGCATTCCTGCAAACATTTCTAATGCTGTCTCTACTTATTTCTCTACTTGCATTCCTGCAAAGATTCCTAATGTTGTTTCCACCTGTTTCTTTCCACTGCATTCCTGCAAAAATTTTTAATGCTGTCTCTACACATTTCTCTACTTGCATTCCTGCTAAGATTTCTAATGTTGTTTAGACCTATTTTCTCTCCACTGCATTCCTGCAAAGATTCCTGATTTTGTTTCGACCTATTGCTCTTCATTGCATTCCTGCAAAGATTCCTAATGTTGTTTCTACCTATTACTCTCATTGCTTTCATGCAAAGATTCCTAATGTTGTTTCGACCTATCTCTCTCCATTGCTTTCCTGCAAAGATTCCTAATGTTGTTTCGACCTATCTCTCTCCATTGCATTCCTGCAAATATTCCTAATGTCTCTACCTATTTCTCTCCATTGCATTCCTGCTAAGATTCCTAATGTTGTTCCGACCTATTTCTCTCCATTGCATTCCTACATAGATTCCTAATGTCAGACATACAGACCTCGCAATTCTATTAGCATTTGTGGCTACCAAAAACTTTTTAAAGAGAAGTTACAGATTGAATCTATGCCATAAGTTTATGTGTTATAAATACTTTTCTTTTCCTTCTTGGTCAAATCTTATTCTGACAATACCAATCTCCATCTGAAGCACTGAACTCATTTAGTACTAGCACCTCAGAGGTGACGTGTAGATAACAAGACAAAGGGGCACCAATAAATGTTATTTATTTAATTAGTGATGCTGGGCATACCCTATCAAGGTTCTCGTCAGGTACAAGGAATCTTCACTATTACTGCTTAGTCTGCTCACTGGGGTCTTGTTCGGTTACTGGTCTATTGCTTTGCAAGGATTTCCACTTCAGACATTCGTTCTGGAAAAATAAACAAATCATTATTTGACTCGGTTACTGTTTCCCTTCCTTTTCTCATAAACTTAAACTTTCCAATGTTAATGCCATTTTCCTTCCTCTTCTCATAAACTATGCCATTTTCGTCTTTCTGTTTTTTGTAAGATTTTCTGACTGGAGGAAAAGGATGCATCCTTTGTGGACGAACCCCAAAATTACTTAATTGGCCGCCCCTTGGATAGTTAGATCTCAAAATGTTACGAGGAAGTTTTATGAGCATTGGAAATTCTTCGTTAGTTTTACAGTGCTTATGAAAAGTATACGCCTGGACCCTAAATCATATACATATTATACACACACACACACACACACACACACACACACACACACACACATTACACACACACACACAACACACCAAACACACAACACAACATATATATTATATATATATATGTATACATACATACTATACGTAAGATAGATATATTATACGTATTATATATGCAGATATATATATATATAGATATATATACATATATAAACTAGATAGATAAGACACACACAAATATTAAACCATATGTATCCCTACATATCGAATTCACTATGCCCCGCCGGAAGGCCACAGTTCAAACCATGGCCGGGGCAAAAGTGTTTACCAAATATAATATAATTTTCTCTGGGTGTCAGTTATTCCCAAGGGGTGGCTAAATTAATTATTTACGTAATATTTGTGGTTTAATATTTGCGAATACAAAAAAGAAAAAAAACACAAAACTTCACAGCCACACACACACACGCACACTATATATATATATATATATATATATATATGTATATAGATATATATATATATATATATATATATATCTATATATATATAATATATATATATATATATATATATATGTATATATATATATATATATATATATAACTATATATATATATAATATCATATATATATATATATATATATATGTATATATATATATATATATATATATATATATATATATATATATATATATATATATAGTGTGTGTGTGTATGAGTACTTATGCCCACAAAAATGTTTTGAAACCTGTCGGGATTATCTCTATCTGTTTTACAATAAGTTATACATAGATATTTATTGCTCTCTTATGGTATTTGCAGCTAATTCACAATCAAAGGCGGTATTTTCTGAGCGCTTGGTTAATTAATTGTACCACGCAAATACCCGCTTTGTTTCCTGATCATTACTGGCAAATATTCCTTTCGTTACGTACAACATCCAGCTATAGTTGATGTTTTGAGAATTTAGACTTTATAAACGATTTACTTTGTTCTAATCTCGTTGCTTAGCAATTATCTTTATTTATTGGTCAGTACATACATTTTTACAGTCCTTACATGGAATTTAATACAGCTCATTGTAATTAATATATTCAATTTGATTACCCTTTACATGGGATTTAATAGTGTACAGAATATATTTCATCTTACCTGTCTTTACCTGGGAATTATTAGACCTTGCCAGAACTTACATGGGATCGAAAAAACTTGACTGTAACGAATAAATTTAAACTTATTAATCTTTACATGGGATTAGGTAGACTTTATTGTATTGACTAAATTGAATTACGTTTCTGACAGTATTTCCATGTATACATACACACACACGCACACACACACACATATATCTATATATATATATATATATATATATTATATATACACATATCTATCTATCTATCTATCTCTCTATAATCTATCTATATCTATCTATCTCATCTATATATATATACAATATATATATATATATATATAATATATATTATATATATGTGTGTGTGTGTGTGTGTGTGTATGTGTGTATGTTTAAACTATACATCCAGCGGAGGTCAAAAGGACCGGCACAATCTCAATATTATGAAAATGTATGTATCGTGCTCTTTACGATACCTCAAGTTCATGGATGGCAAAATGCACGCGCTGTGAATTCAACAATTAAGAACTGAACTTCAGATTTCGATGACCTCTGCTTGTCTGACGTCAGACAGGATCTCTATATGACCAAGCCAGTCACCACTGTGCCCTACCCGCACTGTTACTATAACATCTCGACAACAGAAGCCTTTGTACCTACCTGCTTTTAATACATGGCTCATTTTATCGAGATGGAAAATATATACTTCTGAAATAATTTGGCTAATTTATAGAACGTCAACCCAAATTATTTGATAGATCAGTGTCCAAACTAATAATAATAATAATAATAATAATAATAATAATAATAATAATAATAATAATAATAATAATAATGAGGACTGAAGGGATAAAGTTACCAGATGGGAATAGCATCAAACATAGATGAGACAGGATACAAATACCTAGGAATAATAGAAGGAAAGGATATGAAACACCAAGAGACGAAGGACACGATCAGGAAAGAATATATGTAGAGACTTGACGCGATTCTCATGTCAAAATTCAACGCCGGAAATTATGATGAAAGCCATAAACACATGGGCAGTACCAGTAATCAGATACAGGGCAGGAGTAGTGGAGCGGACGAAAGCTGAACTTCGCAGCATAGACCAGAAAACTAGGAAACACATGATAATACACAAAGCACTGCACCCAATAGCAAATGCGGACAGACTATACGTAACACGAAAGAAAGGAAGGAGAGGACTACTAAGCAAAAAGGACTGGGTCAACATCAAGAGCAGAGCATTGGGGCAATATCTGAAAAACAGTGACAACAAGTGGCTCAGGAGTGCATGGAAAGAAGGGCTGATAATAGTAGACGAAGACCCAGATATATAGAGAAAGGAAAAACAAACAGAACGGAAGAATGGAACAACAAACCAATACACGGACAGACAGTACATGGCACAGACTAAAGAACTGGCCACCGATGAAACATGGCAATGGCTACAGAGGGGAGAACTCCAGAAGGAAAAAAAGGGACTGCTAACAGCGGCACAAGATCAGGCCCCAAAACCAGATATATTCAAAGGACGATAGATGGAAATAACATCTCACCCATATGCAGGAAGTGCAATATGAAAAACGAGACCATAAGCACAAAACGAGCGGAAATGTCTGGCACTTGCAAAGAACCAGTACAAAAAGTCCTGATTCAGTAGCAAAAGCCCTCCACTGGAGCCGGTGCAAGAAACCCCAGTTACCTTGCAGTAATAAGGGGTACGATAACCAACTTCTGGGGCTATGGGGGTGATACGTGCAAATAGATCCGACGTGACGTTGACTGCCAAAATCAAGAAGAAAGTATCACTCATTGATGTCGCAATACCATGGAACACCAGAGTAGATGAGAATGAAGGAGAAAAATTTGATCAGTATCAAGACCTGAAAATAGAAATAAGAAGGATATGGGATATGCAAGTGGAAATTGCACCCATAATCATAGGAACACTAGGTACGATCCCTGAGAAGGAGCCTGGGAAAATTCGATGCTGAAGTAGCTCCAGGGCTCATACAGAAGAGTGTGCTCCTGGAAACAGCTCACATAGTGAAAAAAAGTGATGGACTTCTAAGGAGGCAAGATGCAACCCGGAACCCCACACAATAAAAACCACCCAGTCGAATTGGATGACTGTGATAGGCACAAAAGAAAAAAAAATAATAATAATAACAATAAATATTATTATTATTATTATTATTATTATTATTATTATTATTATTATTATTATTATTATTATTATTATTATTATTATTATTATTCAAAAGATGAAGCCTATTCATACGAAACAAGCCCACAGAGGCCACTGATTTGAATTTAAGCTTCCAAAGAATATGGTGTTCGTTAGGAAGAACTATGAGGAGGCAAAGGGTAATACAGAAAGAATAAGATGGCGCAAAAAGAAAGAATAAGAATAAGAACAAGATCAGACTGTGCATTAACTTGGAGTCATGTACAAGTAATGAATTCCTTCACAATATAATAATAATAATAATAATAATAATAATAATAATAATAATAATAATAATAATAATAATAATAATAATAATTAATAATAAACCATGTTTCACAAACTGATCTTCAGATAAGTAATTTCAAAGAAGGTTTTGACCTAACAATTCTGAGGAAAGGAAATTATTGTCAACCAGCTGTCAGTTTAAAATGATGATCTTCTATACTCACAAATAAAACGTTCAACGCACTTTGGAACTATCAGTATAATTTGCTTTAAAAAAATACAGATGTTTAGGGCAAGATAATGCTTACTTTTTTTAAAGATCGAAACCTAAATGACAAACATAGCTATATACTATATACCAAGCATATCATAAATGTTAATAATGAAAGGATAAAAATCTGGACATACGTCACGTAAAATGAACATCTTGGCATCAAGAGATGTTGATCATTATCTTACGGGAGAGTTTAGACCGTAATCTGTCCTATCAACAACACAAACTACAATGGAAAAGAGAAAATGAATCGCCGATAATTATGAAGTAGCCCGAGGTACGAAAATCACATGACAATACCCACAATACCCACCCGAGGCTAAAGGAAAAAGTAGGAAAAAAAATATGACTGATATGAGATAGGAATAAATCTCCTATCTGTGTTAAAGAAGAATAAAATCTGATATTGTGATCTCGTAATGAAGCGGGCACGGAGGAGATACCCGATCCTTGCCAGACGACCGCAGGAATGCCCTGTCCTTCGTCCCCGCTCTCTCTCTCTCTCTCTCTCTTTCTCTCTCGCTCACCTAGCGCATCTCTCATTGATGCCAGTCGTCGCTTACCCCAACTCTCTAGCAGCCCCCTCCCCTAGCTTACCCTTCCTTCCTCCTCTATTCCCACCCCTCTCTCTCTCTCCTTCTAAGCTTCTTTTGGTCATTTTATTTCGTTGTGCTTTACATTTCGCCTCTGACATTGCCTCTTTAAAATGTTTATTTCATATTCCAAACTTACTGAAAATGGCAGTTTTCATTACTTTTGCTCAGATCTTAATCATTCTTCCATAATGTTTTTACATTTCGTTGAAATTTTTACTTCCAGTATCTATTAATGTCGACTGCACAAGCTTTTGCCCATCCCAGTTTTTTCTGCAATACAAGACATTTTTGAAATTTCATCATTTTAAGAATTTGTACTGTGAAGAGTGCCTTTTAATATTTTTACAGTTATGAAGACTTTAAAGTACCTATTCATTCCAGTCTCCCATAAACTTGTTAGGCAAACATATTTCTAAAAATGTTATGAGAATAGGAAGCCATAAGACAAATACAAATCTCAACTCCTGTATGTAATAAGCTAAATGCCAACCAGAACAAAAATATTACGTTCCAATGTATTAAAATTCTGTTTCACAATGGTAATTATTATTTGCACAGAAATTATTTATTTTTAATATTAACTGAGCAGATACTTTGCAGCAAGATGCAACCCGACAATGGCTGACTCTGAACATTTCTATTTACATAAAGTATTGTAGTAACCAAGCTGGGGAAAACGTGGATTTTAAAGTAATATTTGTATTCATATAGGGAATTTCATGCGTTCTGGTACTCTCACTCTCTCTCTCTCTCACACACACACACACACACACACACACACACACGAAAAAAAACTGTTAACATTTGAATTGTCAAGAGACTAGCATAGTTCATATTTAGCTAAGTGTCCCGTAAAAGATGAACTAATTATCACTGTTGATTAACATTGGTGTACTACTACAATGAAGATAGGCGCAATTCTCCTTAGAGTGCTGTTTACAATAACGTAAATACTCATGAACATGACCGAAATTATTTTTCGAATCCAATATCTGTTTATTGGCAAAATTCTGACAAGGAATGAATCTATTCGTCAATCAGCTTTCGATGAACTGACAGTTGTCTTTTCTCTCTTTCTCAACACTATGGAAACAACAGTACTTCAAACCATAGTGAAGTTATATTTCAAAGACAATACTAAAACATGAATATTCGTCAATACGCATTCTTCTAAATGACATCATATCTGGTAGACCAAAGATAAAAAACACCATGACCAATGAAATGTTTAGCTCAGGTTATCTATCTAAAATCCGAGTGGATCTTTCTTGTTTGTCCGCCTCGGGTGGGGGCGGGGTAGGTAAGGGATCGGGAGGGTAGGGGAGACATGATACATTCACCCTTCTCCTGTTTGTCCACCCTGGGTGTGGGAAGGGTAGGTAGGAAAGACATGACATATCCGACCTCCTGCTGCAAACCTGTTTGTCCGCCTAAGTGGGGCAGGGTAGGTAGGGAAGACATGACATATCCACCCTCCTGCTGGAAACCTCTTTGTCCGCCCCAGGTGGGGCAGGGCCGGTTAGGGGAGACATGACACATCCACCCTCCTCCTGCAACCTGTTTGTCCACCCAGGTAGGAGATCAGGAGGGTAGAGGAGACATGATAGGCAGTGCTGTGTTCCAGCGCAGCGTGGCGTGCTATCAAGCTCATGTAACAAATAATTACCAAGGAGAAGAATTTTCATTATAAATACTTCTTATCTTAAATCTTTGGGAGTAACTGGAAGACCAGTTCTCTGAAAACTTCGTAAATGTATAGTATATGAAACTATATAAGACTGTTTTACAGCATCTTAAAATGAAGAATAGAAAATCAAATGGTGTAATGTACAGTAATGACTAAACAGAATCCATGAGTGAAACGTAAGTTTAAATACAAAATGACTTACAGTTTATATCACTTAATAAGAGAAAAGTACACCATGCTGCAATATTTCTAGATGATTCTAAGTTCTCGTCTTGACGACAGAGATTGAGAATGAGAAGAAGAATCCATAATGAGGCAAGCCCAATGAAACCCTTCTGTCCAAAAAAGAAAAAAAAAGCTAAGCATTATACACCAGCCAACGAGTTCGACATTAACAAGAGATTGCAGATTGCTTCCAGAGTACCTTCTAGTTCTGTACCCGACTGTCAGAGAGAGAATTATATACAACAGTATGCTAAGAACAGCAAACATCTGCACTGCACTGTGAGAGACATGCAACGTACAAGTTATAAGAATCCTAACCCCCCCCAAAAAAAAAATCTATCAATACACTTCATTTTTCATATGTAAACTTCTTTTGAAAACTTCTTATACGTTTTTCAAGAGTACGACTTGTTTTACTTTGCTATTATTTGCATTAAAAACTGTTCAGTAAATTAAACTTGCATAGAGCAACCTTGTCCTGCCGTTGGGAATCAAGGATATGTCTGTAAATGTAAAACATAGTTACATATATTTTGAGCATGGGTCTTTGTCACAACTCATGTTATTTTTTCAAGTTTTTTGGTATTACAGACCACTTGCAAGATTTTTTTTTCAATTTTCTTATTTTACCTGACAGGCGTCAATAACCTATCGTCGATCAGAGAGAGAGAGAGAGAGAGAGAGAGAGAGAGAGAGAGAGAGAGTAAACGCTTGGCAGAGGAACAGGCGTCAGAAGTCTACTGGAGGGCACTAGGATTCTGCGTCGGGACAGCGCCTTTAATCATCCATCCCCGAGTGATCGATGAGGACGTGTCCCCTGAACTCTGGTGCTGCCAAGCCTGAGTGAATGCGCAAGGCCAGACTGTCCACACACACTGGAATGAGGCCCCGTGAGTCAAGTCTGGAACAAGACGAGGCAGGAAAATGAAATGATATGGAATAGAATATTATATATAATTTAGGCCAACGGCCAAGTGCTGGGACCTACGAGGTCATTCAGCACTGAAAGAGAAATTGAGAATAAAAGGTTTTAAAAGCGTAACAGGAGGAAAACCTCGCAGTTGCACCGAGAAATAATTCTTAGAGAGGGTGGAAAGTCATATGGAACAAAGAGAATATGAACAGAGGTTCAGTAAAAGAAATCAGAGGGGTTGCAGCTGTGGGCCGAAAGGATGCTGCTAAGACCCTTCAGTAATGCCTACAGTGTACCACTTGAGGTACCCTGACGGTACTAACCCCCTACTGGGAAATGACTTGGAGGACTGGAGTGAAGAGTATGAATTTTAGATATATGCTTTCAGAACTCGTACGATGGGTTTGTCATTGATGAAAATAAATTCAGATATTATGAATTACAAAAACTGTATTGTAACTGTTGAGAGGCGTGGTCAGAATGGTACGTCTTAGACGAAAGGAAATTTTGTATTTGCGCCATTCTGAAATCGTGCGTCAATTATAGAGTGAATATGAAAGTTTTCTGTATGTGAGGATTCCCGTATAAACTTGAAGAAAACTATATCAATTGTAAGTTACAAACCAAATCTACTTTGTAACTATTAGCAATACCTCAGACATCTACCAAGACAAAAAGTAACAGTAGGGATTATTCTTCGAAATCAGATCATTAGTGGCCTACTTCGCTACGCATGGTGTCATTTACGACAACCATTATAATAATAATAGTAATAATAATGTAAAATATCCAAAATTTCTGTTTCATCTTTCATAACTTGGAAGGAATTGCTAGAAATCATATCGAAAGGTAATAACCAAAAGGAACAAATGATACTTGAGAATTATAGCCATGGCCACCAACATTAACAACAACAACAACAACGATTAAGAACAACAATGGCAACAATATTGATAACGTACTGAATTATAAAAGAAACCCTTTTGTTACTTAGTGAAAAATACTTCTCTGCAAAATTCTCCGTCAGGGATACATTGTATGTTTTTGATATGGAAAATCTATTTATTTCTCTGTTTCATTACATATGCCACAGAATATTTACAAAGAGAGAAGAAAGTAAAAGATAAAGAGCAGTAAAAAACTACTTCACAACTCTGTAAACTCAATCGATGCCTGAAAAAACCCATTAAGATACGACTGTTGAGTTGTTATGAGCCTTTTATTATTACAGATCTATAAAATGTGGGTTCGACTACAATTTAAGTAGATCTATAAAATGTGGGTTCGACTACAATTTAAGTAGATCTATAAAATGTGGGTTCGACTACAATTTAAGTAGATCTATAAAATGTGGGTTCGACTACAATTTAAGTTGATCCATAAAATGTGGGTTCGACTACAATTTAAGTTGATCCATAAAATGTGGGTTCGACTACAATTTAAGTAGGTCCATAAAATGTGGGTTCGACTACAATTTAAGTAGATTTATAAAATTTGGGTTCGACTACAATTTAAGTAGATTTATAAAATTTGGGATCGACTACAATTTAAGTAGGTCCATAAAATGTGGGTTCGACTACAATTTAAGTTGATCCATAAAATGTGGGTTCGACTACAATTTAAGTAGATCTATAAAATGTGGGTTCGACTACAATTTAAGCAGATCTATAAAATGTGGGTTCAACTACAATTTAAGTAGATCAATAAAATGTGGGTTCGACTACAATTTAAGTAGATCAATAAAATGTGGGTTCGTCTATAAAATGTGGGTTGGACTGCAATTAAAGTAGATCTATAAAATGTGGGTTCGACTGCAATTTAAGTAGATCTATAAAATGTGGGTTCGTCTATAAAATGTGGGTTCGGACTGCAATTAAAGTAGATCTATAAAATGTGGGTTCGACTGCAATTTAAGTAGATCCATAAAATGTGGGTTTGACTACAATTTAAGTAGATCCATAAAATGTGGGTTCGACTACAATTTAAGTAGATCCATAAAATGTGGGTTCTACTACAATTTAAGAAGATCAATTAAATGTGGGTTCGACTACAGTTTAAGTAGATCCATAAAATGTGGGTTCGACTACAATTTAAGTAGATCCATAAAATATGGGTTCGACTACAATTTAAGTCGATCTATAAAATGTGGGTTCGACTGTAATTTAAGTAGATCCATAAAATGTGGGTTCGACTACAATTTAAGTAGGTCCATAAAATGTGGGTTCGACTACAATTTAAGTAGATCAATAAAATGTGGGTTCGACTACAATTTAAGCAGATCTATAAAATGTGGGTTCGACTACAATTTAAGTAGATCAATAAAATGTGGGTTCGACTACAATTTAAGTAGATCTATAAAATGTGGGTTCGATTACAATTAAGTGGGTGATTACAATTTAAGTAGATCTATAAAATGTGGGTTCGATTACAATTTTCAGTCGATCTATAAAAATGTGGGTTGGAGTTCAATTAAAGTAGATCTATAAATGTGGGTTGACTACAATTTAAGAAGATCAATAAAATGTGGGTTCGACTACAGTTTAAGTAGATCCATAAAATGTGGGTTCGACTACAATTTAAGTAGATCCATAAAATATGGGTTCGACTACAATTTAAGTGGATCTATAAAATGTGGGTTCAACTACAAATTAAGCAGATCTATAAAATGTGGGTTCGACTACAATTTAAGTAGATCCATAAAATTTGGGTTCGACTAGAATTTAAGATCAATAAAATGTGGGTTCGACTACAATTTAAGCAGATCTATAAAATGTGGGTTCAACTCCAATTTAAGTAGATCCATAAAATGTGGGTTCGACTACAATTTAAGTAGATCCATAAAATGTGGGTCTGACTGCAATTTAAGTAGATCCAATAAAATGTGGGTTCGACTACAATTTAAGCAGATCCATAAAATGTGGGTTCGACTCCGATTTAAGTAGATCCATAAAATGTGAGTTCGACTGCAACTTAAGTAGATCTATAAAATGTGGATTCGACTACAATTAAGTAGATCTATAAAATGTGGGTTCGACTACAATTTAAGTAGATCTATAAAATGTGGGTTCGACTACAATTTAAGTAGATCAATAAAATGTGGGTTCGACTACAATTTAAGTAGATCCATAAAATGTGAGTCTGACTACAATTTAAGTAGATCCATAAAATGTGGGTTCAACTACAATTTAAGTAGATCCATAAAATGTGGGTTTGACTACAATTTAAGTAGATCCATAAAATGTGGGTTCGACTACAATTTAAGTAGATCCATAAGATGTGGGTTCGACTACAATTTAAGTAGATCCATAAAATTTGGGTTCGACTACAATTCAAGTAGATTCATAAACTATGGGTTCGACTACAATTTAAGTCCAGGAACATGCCAGTTAGTCTTCTGATTGGACGTGCATTTCTGTTCTTTTTCTATTCATTAATATATGTTATGTGAAAGATGGTGGTCCAAAACTCCATATGAGAACCAACATCACCATCCACTCTCATGGGAGAGGACACGGAATATTATTAATAATATTGCATAACTAAAAAAAATGGGGAAATAACGTAAAATGAAAGAATTCTAGTACAAATTTCATTAAGTCTTCCATAACTTGTTATATAATTAGTACGAACTACGATAAATGCTTATTATTTGTCATCAATTGTTTTCTTCTGAAGACACTGTTACCTTGTTACCACGCAAAGATCGATCGAAGTACTGTTGAAACATCTGATTTTATTTAGAAAAAGTTTCGTTTGTTTAAAAAATAAAAAGCTATCACAGAGAGGAGGAGAAACAGTCGTTTGTTTATATAATCAGAACCGAAAGAAAATAAACACAGTCGTGCTAATGCGAACGACTGATGATGTCGTCAATATCAAGAACATCAATGCCTTGGAAATAGACGACGGTGAGTTCCGTTGCGAATCAGTGGCAAGAATTATCTGACAATATGACGTTGTATTAACGAAAGGAAAACGATGTAGGAATGGACCCGGCATGTGGTTCAAGGACAACACTTCTCATAAGGATAGATAACTTCGGAAAGATCACCTTAATTCTGTAACCCTTGAACAACAATCTCAATGTAGAGTTGTTGTTCATCCCGTTCCTACCGTATTGTTTTCCCTGGATCCTCTTCCTTCTCCTCGGTACAGTAATCCTATCCTGTGTCCAGGGAAGTACAAGAAAATGTCTGGAACACGAGTGTGGCTAGGCCTACCTGCACGTATCACCTGGACAGGGGGAAGCCCCTATATCATGATCACCTGGTAATAATAATACTTCGCTTCCACGGACCCGGGGATCAGGTATCAACCCGAGGTCCTCACGCAATTTTCCAGTCGAGACAAACTCGAGATATTAAAGGGATTAGAAGTCGTCAGATGGATTCTCAAGAATTTTCTTCTTCTTCAGTAAGTCTGTGTCATGTATCTTTTTGTTTCATAGATAGATTACTTCGAATCTACGTAATTTATTGGACCAGGAGTGACAGCAGAATTAATAAAAAAATGTCCTTTTCACAAAGTAATCAACCGGCGCTTTTGGGGCCATCTGTCACTCGAATATCTTCATGAATATTCTCCCCGATATACACGAGAAAAAATGGCTCCGTCTATCTATCTATCTACAAATCTATAAAAATATGACATTTATGATGTATGACAACTGACTACCATGCTTTATGAAATGGAGTATGGCGACACATAAAAAAATAACTTTTTTTAGTGAATGTTATGCCAAAAGTATAAATTTTACGGACCCTTAAAACTGTCTTATAGAATTATAAAAGTTCATAGCAAATTGCAATATATATAATATATATGTTTTTTTTTTATGTTATGTTATATAATAATATATATAATATATTATATATATGATATATATATAGATATATATATATATATATATATATACGTATAATTCTGGTTCTAAGTGCAAGCGATATCAGAGGAGGCTGGAATCACAGAATCTAATTCGGAATATTTTCTTAGCTTTTTTTGCAGATCTCTCTCTCTCTCTCTCTCTCTCTCTCTCTCTCTCTCTCTCTCTCTCTCTCCGTCAATATTTATCTCTATGGTCCTTGCAGTGCAGTGGTAGCACTCTCCATTAACAAACCAAGAGAGAGAGAGAGAGAGAGAGAGAGAGAGAGAGAGAGGGCTCATTGAATTCTCAACTATAATAAACAACCAATAATAATGCTTGGAAATTATGTATTTCATAAGGATAGTTTAAGAAAGCATCCCAGTCATACACATTCATACAGGGGTACAGCTGCTCATGGTGTAGTAATAAGTTAAAGTTAAGCTATACAACCAAAGAGTGGAATCGGTGTCACAGAATTCCAAGATTAAGGTTTGTAAAATTACGTAAACTCGTCCAGTAAACAAATAACTATACAGAGAAGCATCATTGAGTATAACAAGGAGGCTTTGAGAATGACATACTACTAGCATTCAATTAACAACTAATAATTTTTCCGTAGCAACATAATTACATTGCAATGCAATGAAGAGAAATCGTCATTACAGTTGTGGAATGTAATTTATGGACACTAACACTAATGCAGGTTGCTTTTTAAGTCAAGCATTATAGTTGCTTAATAATTACAAAATCTGGTGGCTATTAGAACGAGAATTTGGGCTATATATTGGTCAGATTTTGACAGGCCTCTTTATAGGTAACTAATGGGAGGAAGCAGCATCCACAAGGTTTAATCTGTCCTTGAATTCTTCTGGGACATTTTTCCTCCTTAGGAGGCTGATCACTAGTGAAATTCTTTGTGGTCTGCTGCAGGAGATTTTAGTGTTACGTGAAGATGAAACAGAGACATGAAATAAGGATCTGAGTCCATCTTTTACAGAGTGAAGAGAGATGAGAAACAGAATTCGTCAGGTGTCTGGGGTAATACAATACTCTGTTTTTTTCTATCTGTCCATCCGCCTGTGGTGTTTGCGCATGGTAACACTGCGTCCCGGGCTTTAAATAACATCCTATTTCGAATCTTCACGGTGTAATTCGCATACAGTAAATTATTAAAGCACTTTTCAGTTGCAAATGTACACCCAGATATCCTTTGATTTACCAAAAACTTACACATAGCGTAACTATTTAAAGCCCGGGACGCAGTGTTACCATGCGAAAACACCACAGGCAGATGGACAGATGAAAAAAAAACAGAGTATAGATATGCGGCATATTTTGAAAAGGTTAAGAGCAAAACAGCCCAAGACCCACACTATATAGGCCTTGCTTTTGCCAGTGACATCATGGCCTACCTATAAGTTACATCTTGCAATTGTTTGAAGTGTGGAAGAGGGAGTAATGCTTATCTACTTCTTTCATTGCTCTTAATAAAAAATCAAGAGACATAGCACGCATATAAGTGAAAGATATACATGAAAATTTCCTTGGAATATTTCTAGGCTACTGTCAGTGATTTACCGATATATATAGTATATATAGATATATATATATTTATATATATATATATATATATATATATGTATATATATATATATATATATATATATATATATATATCGTTAAATCACTGATAGGGTTGTGTGTATACACACACACACCCACACAGACACACACACACACACACACATATATATATATATATATATATATATATATATATATATATATGTATATGTATATATATATATACATACATACATACTATATATATATATATATATATATATATATATATATATATATATAATATATGCTAGTATATATGCATTGGTGCTAGTATATATGCATTGGTGTATGTTGTGTATGTATATAAGGCCAGTTTGGTACATTGTCGTTAATTCAACAGGAAGTTCAACACATTGTAAAACCAGTCATTTTTAAGAGAAAAGGCGTATGGAATGTGACAAGAAGAATTTGGTTTTGTTGCTTATTAAACAAGCTGTCCCAGGTTCGATTCCTGCTAAAACACTCGTATACATCGCTGGCTTTTATTGGAATACTAATTAAGCAAAACATGCACCATATCTCGGGAAGCAACAAGAACACACCGCTGAAATTAAATTCATATGATATCAAGTGCTTAGGATTACAGAACCACAATAATCCAGTTACCAACCGCAAGGCTACTTATGAAATACGCGATACTTGATTCATGAACAAGCTCTACGTATATTCCTAAACACACAGACTATCTCTCTCGTTATGTAAAACTTTCTATCTAACCTTCGAGTGAATCCGTCTTCCAAGATTTAAACTGCGAAGCCTTTGAACTGCTGCGGTTACCAGATTCCTGGTCGAGTCAGGACAGAAAAGAAAAAAGGAAGAAGAAGACGAAGAAAAAAGCAATATATGATCGGATTTCAAGATAGCGATCTCTGAAAGGTACAGACGCCTTGTATGCCAGTGTTTGTGATTCTTTGGCAGATACAATCCCAGCCGATGTTGTCAGGATGATTTGATGAACAGCAGATTGTAAACTTTTTTCATATATAACTGCACGTATTAGATCTTTAATCATAAGTGTTATTCACTTTAATCATAAGTGTTAGTCAGAGTGCAATAAACATTTAATTTGGGCAAGGTCGCGTTTCAAAATCATTCTTTGTTTTCTAATAAAAAAAATTGCACCATAATCAAGAGTTCCTGTCAGTGACTGATAAAATATATATTAAAAACACTAAAAATAATTTAGTTTCAATATAAACACGACTTTGTCCTATTTCATACTACAGTATTTATTCATCCATGATTTTCAGAGATTCACAAAAGTTTGATTCTAGGATGAGGGCTTTGACGTACGACAGTTTTCTAGGAGAGTAACTGGTTCTAAGCCACGAAAGCCGATATAGTTATTCTAATTATTACTATTATAAATACCAGTCTTCAGTCCTTTACGCATAAATGAATTGGAATAGTTTGTAACACCTGTGTCGCATTTAGTGCATGGTATTCTGAGAAATCAGTCTGACATTAGATTCTAAATTCTTACTCATCATTTAATACTGGGTATGTTTAGCCTTTGAATGGCCAAACGGCGTCGTTGTAAAGCAGAGCAGGTCATGTTGCTAGCAACCTTACCCTGACACATCTTTGCTCAGATATAGTAAGGCAATGCATTGTATACCCATCCCATTCTATAATAAAGAAAGGCATATATATATATATATATATATATATATTATATATATATATATATATATAGCTATATATATAGATATATGTAATATATATATATATATATATATATATATATATATATATATGCCTTTTTTTATTATAGGATGGGGTGGGTCTAAAATGCATTACCTAAACGTTTCTAAGCAAAGATGTATCATATACATACATCATATATATATATATATATATATATATATATATATATATATATATATATATATGTATACATATATATATATATATATATATATGTATACATATATATGATATATACATATATATATATATATATATATATATATATATATAGAAATATATATATATATATATATATATAAATATATATATATATATATATATATATATATATATACAACCATTCAGGAAACCGCAGACAACCACATCAGAAGGAAGGACATTTATCAACTGCAGGGACGTTTTGCATACACAATGTGCATCTTCAGTCTGTTGAGATATAAAACATATACATATTAACACAAAATAAAAGTAGGATTCTTATCATAACAAGTAAAAATTAATACAAGACTAAAATTAACTTAAAATTTACAGAAAGGATTAAAAGATAATGACAAGTAAAACCAAAAAAGTAAAAAGTGCAAATCAGAACAAATACCAAGGCGCAACCAACCGCTACCATATAAAGCGGAGAAAATGAAATTCCACTATTCAATGAGGGAACAAGACGTTTAATATATAATGACCAGTGGTTAGGTAATCAAAGTCTTTAACTGAACCTAAAATAGAGAAGTGTTGTTTCTTCACCTCTATCTTACAATTAATTGCACGATTCTTGATGTTCTAGTGCTCGGACCTACTTAATTTTTGACCCGTCCTAAAACTAAAGCCCATGTGACTATAGTATCTCATCTGCAGCAGCCTCCTAGTCGATCCAACGTAAATTCCGGGACATTCCGGGCACGTAAATTTGTATACTACGTTGGATCGCATGAACTGCCTATTTTGCTTGGGTTGTTTGATATAAGTTTTATAGCCCGTATATATATATATATATATATATATATATATATATATATATATATATGTATATAAAATTTTAAATCACAAATGAAATAAAAAACGTGATGATTATTATACGAACTTTGTCATATATATATATATATAAATATATATATATATATATAATATATATATATATATATTATATATATATATATATATATATATATATATAATATATATATATATATATATATATAAATATATACTATATATATATATATATATATATATATATATATATATATATATATATATATATATATATATATATATATATATTTGTGTGTGTGTGTGTGTGTGTGTGTGTAAAGGATGCGAATGTAGTTTTTGGTATTTGTGGAGAGAGAGAGAGAGAGAGAGAGAGAGAAATGTGGAGGGCTCTTTGAATGAGGTAAGAGGTGTCATTAGTCGACGTAAACACGATAACGTAAATTTATGGCTAGGGCCCGACACTGCCGGCGATGAAGGGAGGGATAAGGCAGAAGGAAGGCAGTAGCTGAGATGGACATGATTAGTCAGCACCTACTACATAATCCCGAAAGCGGGGCCGAGCCATTACCATGAGAAGGGACGAGGTATGCGTACACGAAATTCTGTGTGTGTGTGTGTGTGTGTGTGTGTGTGTGAGAGACTGAGTAAGTGGGTGCGTGTGAAAACACAGATTGAATATTCATGAGTAAGTGGTTGCTTGTTTACGCAGGTGGGTTGAATATGCGCTTTTCCATTGAGTCTGGCCCGCCGAGAGTGTGCTTAAACTGTCAAATGTGTTTGGGGAGATTATAGGAAGTTCACTTGGCCCGCCACCCTTGGGCAACCCCCCCCAAGATTCCGAGCGGCGGAAGTGGTTACAAACTAGGAAAGTGATTTAGGATTCATAAGTGATTACTAAGAAAAGTAAGTTATTCGTAGAAGAATAAGCTAAAACAGCCACGCTCCCCACCGCCCCCCCTCCCCTTCTCTCTCTCTCTCTCTCTCTCTCTCTCTCTCCTACGCTCTCTCTCTCTCTCTCTCTCTATATATATTATATATATATATATATATATATATATATATATATATATATATAATGTGTGTGTGCAGATAAAAGGCCCATAAAACACTATTTGAACGTTGCGACCATATGGGCTTTTTATCTTCATATTATACTGTTGTATTACAGTAAAAGACATTCATATATATTATATATATAAAACATAAAGCTGTTCCTGTATCAAGGGAGGCTCCCAAGAAAAGGAAGCACAACTAATCTTCTCTGCCCTCATATAACCATCATAGGAATCATTAGCTACCAAATACTTACAAGAATCTACTACTTCCATTCTCTCACCACTCATCATTACATTACCAGTCCCGATTTCTTTTCTGCAGTTTCTCTTCACTATTCCCAATCAGTACAGTGTCACATGTAAGCATCTGCTATTCCACACTCCATTCCCTGATATTTTCTTATCCCAGAGATCCTCATTCCAGTCCATCTAAAATAATATCAAGCAGTCCTGGGAATATAGCACAACCTTTTCTCAGCTTGATTTTTACCCCAAACCAGCATCTTTCTTGCATGCATACTCTAACATAATATATGCTTCATTACCATCATGAGAATTTTTATCACTCTCAGTTATTTTACCTTTATACCATATAATTATATATACTTAACTCCCTCCACAATGCACCTCTACTAGTTTTCTCTAAGTTGATGTATGCCACATACCACATTTATTTTCAGCTGGACCACGTAACTTAAAATAAAAACTATTTGATCTACACACCCTCTTCCATGTCTAAACTCCCACTGTTCTTACCTGTCAAACTTTCTGTCATCTGTCATGACTTTTCAAACGAAATCACACCATATATATATATATATATATATATATATATATATATATATATATATATATATATATATATATATCTATATATGTATATTTATATATATATATATATATATATATATATATATACATATATATATATATATATATATATATATATATATATATATATATATATATATGTGTGTGTGTATGTGTGTATGTGTGTGTATATTCCACAAAACTGTGTCAAGCAGACTTTTAAAAAGTAAAAAATTAAAAAGTGATCTAGATAAAGAACGTAACAATAAAAAACAAAGTAAGGGATTTTGTTCCCGTCAAGAAGTGAAGCGTCTTAATCAAATCCAATAAGTTTCCGTAACAATTAATGAGAATCGCCAAAATATGAACAATCTTTAAAAATAAAACTCCGTGAGGTCTCCTAACGCAGATTTATTCTTGGAACTATCAGGAAAACATGGTGACTAAAAACAAACAGCATCAAAAACTGAAAATATTCATCATCCTTCTATGTTGTTATGCACTTTCTTGTTACGAGTTTTTCCTTTCCATTAAGTCTCTCTCTCTCTCCTCTCTCTCTCTCTCTCTCTCTCTCTCTCTGTCTGTGGAAGGAGTTGGAGCATATGCTAAGGAAGTAAAACGAGGCAATTAAGAGGCTGAAAAGAGGTAATTAAGAGCCTGAAGAGAGGCAATTAAGAGGCTGAAGAGACGCAATTAAGAGGCTGAAGAGAGGTACTTAAGAGGCTGAAGAAAAGCAATTAATAGGGTGATGAGAGGCAATTAAGAAGCTGGAGAGGTAATTAAGAGCCTGAAAGAGACAATTAAGAGGCTGAAGAGACGTAATTAAGAGGCTGAAGAGAGGCCAGGAAAAGGGCGAAGAAAAGCAATTAAGAGGCTGGAGCGAGGCAATTAATAGGGTGAAGAGAGGCAATTAATTAAGAGGAAGAGGTTGAAGAGAGGCAATTAAGAGGGCAGAGAGAGGTAATTAAGGCTGAAGAAAAGCAATTAAGCGGCTGGAGCGAGGCAATTAATAGGGTGATGAGAAGAGAGGTAATTAAGAGCCTGAAGACAGCCAATTAAGAGGCTGAAG
>NC_061096.1:18781248-18798748 GCF_015104395.2 Macrobrachium nipponense
TATGTTCCACCTTCCCTGAGGGATACGTCTTTCAGGAGAGGTGGAATATACATCCTGTCTATGTGAAATCTCTCGAGAGACTGAGAGTTTCCAGCCCAGTGATTGCCTTATCAACAGCCAATCAGGAGCGTCGTAAGGGACTGACGTTAAATGCACGGTTGATGTGAATCTACTATACCACCGTAGGTCCTGCATGTCGTCAAAGTCGACTAAAAGGACAGCTGCTGCCTTGCAGTCTGCTTTTGAGTAAAAGGCTAGGCCCACCGCCAATAACTGCGGAAACTGCTGCCTTGCAGTCTTACTTTTGAGTAAAAGGCTAGGTCCATCGGCAATAAGTGCGGAAACTGCTGCCTTGCAGTCGTACATTTTAGTAAAAGGCTAGGCCCACTGAACTGTGGTTGACAGCAAGGGCATGAGGTCGTAAAAAACCCCTTGCCAAACAGTAAACCATGCCTTGATAGAAGGCAGAGGAGAAGGCGCATCAGGCAACCGACGCCTTAATGTAGGGATAACGGTGTGAAAGATCTGTCCTTGACAGATGACACTGTAGGAACTACATTATTTGTTTCAATTTCAGCAAGTGTCTTCATATTTTTGATAACCGCCCAACGTTATTTACGGTTTTGGGTACCAGCAGTATGCATGTATGTAAGTACGTGTGTATGTATGCATGTATATAGGCGAATACCACAGGGAAATAACAAGCAAAGGTTCAAGCGCTTTTACGTGTTTTTATTAACTTTTTTTTATTGGGGGTGTCGCCAAAGATGCGTGAATAAACTAGTGAAAGTGCTTGGTACTGAAACTTCTGCCTGTCATTTTCAGTGGTATTCGCTTATATACAGAAGTTACGTGAATCAAGTATGATTTTTTAAGGGTATGTATGTATGTATGTATGTGAATGTGTGACTTCAAGAACGAATAAAATGAAGTGCATTTAACGCTAAACATATCTGTAGAAAGTTTTAACAGGAATTCCATTAGTTTTCGTTTCTATTCCTCTCAGCCATATGCAAATGTAATCAGGAGACATATTTCTACAAAACCTCATATCGGGTTTTCATGCTTTAGGATTTATTTATACCAGCATTTCACCGGTAAATCCCTCTAAAGAGAAATCAGACGTATGATATCTATTTTGACTTTTGTTATCACTTCATCAATACAGCGATCTAAAAAAGAAATCATACTCATTTTTTTTCTCTTTTGTCTTATCTCCTTTTATGCCAAACAAGTTTTTCTACGTCTTGGGTACCTCGAATTGAGTTGAACTGAATCATACTGAATATAGAATGTAGGCCAAAGGCCAAGCACTGGGACTTATGAGGTCATTTAGCGCCGAAAAGGGTTTGAATGGTGTAACCACGGTCTAGATATATACCTACACCTTGGGTGTAACAAGAGGAAAAACACGCAGTTGCACTATGAAACTATGAATCAATTGTTGGGAGGGGGTGGAAAGTAAGATGGAAGAAAGAGGACATGAAAGGAGGTACAGTAATAGGAACGAAAGGGGTTGCAACTAGTGGCCAAAGGCATGCAACAAAGAACCTTAAATAATGCCCACGATATACCGCACGAGGTTTCATTTCTTTTTAGGCATTATGGTGCTGTAGGAATACACAAACCCAAGAGTCACAAAGCTACTGACAATACCGCTTCATTAATTGTATTATATACAAACCTTTTCAAGTTCATTACAGGTATTGAATTACTTGGTCAAACGCAACATAGAGTACTAAAGTAGATGTTTAATGAAATGCATCATACGCACGCACACAGGCGCTTGTGAAAGCCAAACCGTAAACTAAGTAGCTGATCACTATTTTCAGCAGACATTCAGATGTTTTGTCAATAGACATTCAAAAATTGTATATGTTACTGGCGCAAAGCTTTGAAATGGGTAGCAATCAGCAGGGCATGAGGTACCATTCCAAAATTTAATTTTCTATAAGGAAAACATTCTTAGTTCTGCATGTGCAGAAAGGCCATCTGTTACTTAATGGAAAATAAGAGAAAATTTAGGGACTTATATAACTAGCAGTCTGTACGAAAAAACCCAGAAATATCTTTTAGGTCTATACTTCATAAACATCATGGCCAAGTAAAAGATTCATGATGTCATGGAACCGAAATATAGATCAATCAGCCAGTAGAGTTTCACATTACTTTCTGTATAAAGATATCACCGGAAAGGAGTGCCTTTTCACATAAACAGCGAGTGAAATAGCTATCTGGTATAAGCAAAAGAGGGCAATACACCAAAGACTGAAGATTTAAGAGCAACCCATTTTATAAATAAAATCTAGTTGTATTTAGGAAACATATTGAAATATACTAAAAAAGTTAAAAGTCACGAAAGTTAAAGATATAAATGATGGTAGCTATAAGTTTGACAGCTTGGTGTCCCTTTATGTAATTCAAGCAGCCATCCTTAACAATATTCTCAGGTCTTTGAATATTTAACAATAATTGTTAGTAGTGGCAGTTCGGTAATGAACGAGGGTGGCTAATTATATATTTTTCTTTCTTAATATTCGTAACTTTCCCCTTTTTTATTGTAGCATTCTGTAATTACTTGAACAGGAGACCAGCTGGACTTGGCTATAGTGAATTTTAACGTTTTTAATATATTTCCTAAATTTATTTATTTCTAGCTAAGCAGCAGACGTATTGACAGTCGAATTACATTTTCAAATGAAATTAATTCATACACCAGTAAAGAGAGAGGTTCATCAAGTTCTTAAAAGCAAAACTCCCAAAATATTAGACTGATTATCCTTCAAAATGCCATATTTCTAAAAACCATCTAAAGTGTCAGTTCAATAAACGGGTATAGGCTTGTTAGATAGATAGTTAAGCCAAAATGGCATCAACCTCTGACTTTTAAAGGATCACACTGACTGAAGATACGTGAATTCAATGGCTCTGAATGAATTACCAGGTGGGAAAGAAAGGAATTTTCTCCAAAAGGAAGTGTCTGGCTGGGAATTTTCGAGAGAAAAACTATTTTCAACGCGTTATCATCATCGCTATGGGAGTCGCAGTCATGAATACCCAGCACAGAGAAAAAACTCGGAAATTTTTTTATCATGTTTGTTAAGACTTGAGATGATGTATGGTTATTTAGCTTCCTGTAAAAGAAAACTATTGAGATAGCTTTTTGTCTGTTCGTCCGACCTCAGATCTTAAAAACTATCTGAGGCTAAGCGCAGCAATTTGGTATGTTGATCATCCATCCTCCAATCATCAAACATACCAAATTGTAGCCCTCTAGCCTCAGCAGTTTTTTTTTTTTTTTTATTCCAATTAAGGTTAAGCTTAGACATAGATCATGCGTCTGGCACCGGGCTGTGGCTGAAAGTTTCATACAGTATTCGGCGCATGTTTTACTTGTCATCGTTTGTATTTATATTTATTATTCTGTCCAGCTAAAGTTGAATTACTTCGATAATCCTGAAGATGGCTCCTCGGAATTCGAGCATACAACAACAATGGCATGGCAACAAAACTCTCAAATCCTTTCCCTGGCCACTCCACAGCCACCGTCTACAAAAAGAACAAATTGGAGAAAAAACATGACACTTCTGTCCACCAAAAATAACGCGTTGTTACTTCCGGTGTCCTAAATATTTAATTCGATTTGAGCTCTGGCGCAGCCGGTTTATTTCTGCTAAGTAGTTCAAGTATTAATGATAAACTAGTTTAACTATTAATGATAGCTTTAGTGAAAAATCTGGGTTTCTTACGAAACCCAGATTGATTTTAATTTACAGTAAACAAAATAAGAGTGCAGTGCTATCAGAATTATTAAACGGTTCTCGAATGTACTCTAATTATCATTAATATATTATTAGTGGCAGTAGTAGTTACTAGTAGTAGTAACAACAAGAGGTAGCACTCATAAACATTATAGCAGTAAAACAAATAAAGTTTGGACATTTACGCTTCAAATTATAAAAAAAAAAAAAAAAAAAAAAAAAAAAAACATATGAGTTCCGATAGGAACAACAGTACTGGAACACGAAACCTAAGATCTCGAGATAAGCACCAAGACACCAAGAGCGCCTCCGAGTTCAGGAAGATAGCACGTTGCTAATTCCAGTAGTCGTCTTTCAAAGCGCTTGCCGCCACCGTATATCCTATCCCTAGATAGAAAAAAAAGGGAAAAAAAACACCAAGGGATAAAGGCTTCGGACCAACAGCTGCCCACTAATTCACTTAAATCATCTGGCACCTTGGTAGAAAAAGAAATAGGAACCACTGCGGAGATTAGCTCGCTATCTCTCTATCTCTCTCTGTCTTTTATCTCGAACACGCCTATATTCCAGATCTCCGTGTGACTCCACCTGTTCTGTCCCGCAGCATCAGTTTCAGAGTCCAGGGAAAAACTCTCACGACAATGTGTGTGCGTGCGTGCATACGTATCCGTTTTCCTTTGCTCAGTTTCACTAATACAAGCCCGTGGGCATTACTGAAAAATAATCAACTCTGAAAAGTAGTTTTAGAGGCAATTACAGGCTAAAACATAGGTTGCACATAGAGATACCAAAAGAAATTTTACTTTGTTTTTTCAGACATGGAAAAAGTATCCAGGTCACGTTGCATACATGAAATTATGAAAGAGCATCATGATGTTAAAGGAGCATACTTTACATACTTTTTCGAAGCAAGTGACGCTACATTTCGCAGCTCTTTTCCAAACAAATGATTCAAGCTATATACAGTACTCTGTATGTGGTTTTTTAGTATCTGTGGAATTACTAATTGCTTCTCCGAAATTACATTCCGTTTACGGTTTTACTTTTACATTACTTGTTTTCTTCTTCCTTGATACAGTATACTTTGTAAATGAGGTAAAAGTGATATGTATCTCCTTTAAAATTCATCAAATCTGTATATCAAGTTTTAATCGTCTCTCTCTCTGACATTATTTAAGTTAACAAAACTTCATAAAAGTCTCTGAAATGCTTTCCTTTTTAACTAGTGAGACAAAAGACAAATGCACTGATTCTTGTGTAAGCAAAGAGACAAATGACATTAAAGTGTTATTGTAAAATAATCAATAAATCATGCTGTGCGGAGGAAGAATGATTGAACTATTTGCCGAGTCACAAACTGTCTCAAACTGACCATGTAGTTAACGCTCTTCATTATTAATAAATACTATTAGGATCCTTCTCAGCAACAAGGAGTCACTTGACCTTTGATGCGTCGATTTACAAGACCAGGAAGTATAACCAAAGAGATAAGGAGGCAGAGTAAGGAAACGTGAAACATTTCAAGAATTTATGGCTTTAGAATCAGTTCCAGGCATAGCGTCTCTGTCTGTCTCTATCTATCTATCTATCTATCTATCTATCTATCTACCTACCTACCTACCTATCTATCTATCTATCTATCTATCTATCAATCTATCTATCACACGCAAACCCATCAGATATGCCGTAAAATTTCCTCAGAAACTAATTTGAAAGAATCGGAGAAATTGGCAAGTTTAAGAAAACGGTTGGGTTATACTAATATAGGAATCATCTTTTGAAAATCAGTATCTGTTCGGTAAAATGGCGTAAATATGATAAGTTACATATTGCAACAAATAATTCAAATAATTCCACTCTAGTTTATTACATTTTATTTATCGGAAATGTAGTTATTGAGAACTGCGCCTCATCGGAGAATACTAGATGTTTGAAAAGTGGTCCAGCCTGTTAATTACTACGAAAAAGTAACCATCACCGTAATTTGTTCAGCCTACGAACGTGTTACTTTAATCTGAACAAAAATGGCTTTACTTACCTCCCTCTCACAAAAAAAAAGAAAAAAAAAAGAAAAGAAAAATAAGCTTTGCTCGACTCGTGGATATAACAGTCAGAATTAAAATCGTGTGCTAATTGGTAAATGGCAGTATTTGTTTGGACAATGTAAGTATTTAGTTCAGAAAATGGCTAAATTTTATTGAAATAATAAAAGGAATATGCATGAATCTTCACGTTTACAAAATAAGAAAAGACATTTTTTCCCTTACTGTGTAAGCAGGAAAGGTCTTCAGTTTTTTAACAAATGGATAGTTTCTTATTATTTTTATTGTTATTATTAGTATTATCACTTACTCAGGGGGTAAACCTACAAACTACTTGTTGTTGTTGTCCTCCTTCTTCTTGGGGGATGGGAAAGGTCTATGGAAGAGCCTAAAAAGCTCTGAAAAAGGCGTTTCACATTGATTTAAAGATGCAGAAATATTAAGGTAGGATATTTATGATCTATTTCTGAAAGTGAAAATGTACGTATTTCGTGCACTGAATTTAGGTTTTTTCTGTTCAATTATTTTGTGTTTCCACTTATAACCGAGAATATATGAACGTGTTTAATTTGTATCCTTTTTATTTGATCCTTGTTGTTAGCATGAGCGGTACTAGGTATGAGTCTTAATAACGATAATCACTTCACGTTAAGTTAGGAATATAATGTTTGCAACTCATGTGTGAGGGGAAAATTTTGCACACGTCCCTAGTAAGCTGGAGGTCAGATCACGCCTTGTTATTATATCATTATTTCAGTAGATGAAACCTATTCACATGGAACAAGCACACAGGGGCCATTGACTTGAAATTCAGGCTTCCAAAGAGTGTTGGTTACAATCTCCCACCGCAGACCCCAGCAGTGACTGATACAACGCCAATGATTTTTCATCGTCCTGCGGGAGACGCAAACCCTCGACACCTGAGTGGTATGTCACAACACTGACCACTATACCAGCGGACCAGCTAGAAATATTCCTTTCAACATGTGGCTATAATTGATAGGGAAATATGATACGCTTCTTTGAGAAACAGGTGGTATTCTTCATTCAGTTATCGGAGATGAAAGTAACCTTTTCAAATCGGAAGGGTTTAATTAAGGCCGGGAAGACCTTCATGAAGAAGAAATAAAATTTAATATCCTGATGGCGGTCTTATGGGGGAACTTAAATAATGATTGATAATAATTAATTATCACTACTTTACATCTTTGGGTTAGCGTCTTAAAAGTCAGATCGTTCGTAAAGTCAATCAACCTGTGCTAAATATTCACTAATATGAACCCATTGCAACCCTGAAAAACAATTAATTCTGAGAAATAAACTTGGGGGTAATTATAGGCAAAAAAATAGACTGCACAGGAGAAATTTCAAAATATTTTTCAGACATGGAAAAAGTATTCAGATCCTGTTTTATTATACACTTTTATATTCCTGTTCGGATGACTGAAATTCATACACGACCCAAAAAGGGTAATCACGTGCACACTGATATCATGGCATTAAATAAAATAACACATTGCAATTAAGTGTAAAATTTTCGTTGATAAGAAGAAAGGGTAAATCCTCTGGCAAATCGGAGGGAATACAAAAGGTTGGAAAAAGAGTAAACACACCAAATCACAAGAATACTGAAGCAACACTGATGATAATTGTAGTAATAATAATCTCGGGGAAAATACATTACGGCAGTGACGATACAGCGAAGGAAATTGGTGCAGTATCAGTACAACTGCAACACTTAAAAAAAAAGATTAATAAATGTTTTCAGTAACTTGGACATGCTTTTATACGTTCAAAAGATAAATGAAACGGAAATGACTGAAAGTGAACAACAAACATCTAGAGCCAAAAAAAAAAAAAATCCTCATTTCCCTCTCCCACGCCAATCGTGTCATGATCCTTAATTATGTTTATGAATATATACGTAGCAATATACAATTGTTGCTTATCAGTGGTACCGTGAAAGCCTTTAAAAATTCGAAGGAATAAATTTTTAAAAACTATATAATGGAAAACCTCTTCACAATACAAATTAACTACTTAGACAATAAGGAATGACTACAGCAACAAATTCTGTTGAGGTGTGGAAGAAATTAATTTACTGAGTTCTTGATGCAAGATATTATTATTATTATTATCATTACTATTCAGGGGTCGTCGACTTGAAATTCAAGTTTCCAAAGAATATGGTGTTCATTAATTGGGAAGAAGTAAGATGAGGTTAAAGGGAAATACAGAAAGAAGAGATCTCGCTTTTTAAAAAAAGACAAAATAAATGAATAAATTAATAAAAAGATAAATATGTATTGAAATGCAAGGAGAACAGTACTAGGCTAGTCGTGTTCAATAGCTTTGTTTCACTTGCAAGAAACGTCACACTATTGTTTGGTTTCATCTTGACTGTGGAGGGTCGCAGCCGGGATACAGAAGTTACAAGAGGATAACAACCTGATTCCCTAAGAAGGTACATAAACAGTAGCGTTTAACCATTCAACGGCGCCAAACCCATTAAACTTGAAAGATACATATATATATATATATATATATATATATATATATATATATATATAATATATATATATATATAGATAGATAGATAGATATAGATATACATATGTATATATATATAAAAAAAAAAAAAAATATATAGATATATATATATAGATATATATATAGATGATATATCTATATATATATATATATATATATATATATATATATAGATATATATATATCTATATATATATATATATATATAGATATATCATATATATATATATATATATATATATATATATATATACTATATCTATATATATATCTAGATATTATAAACATATATATAGATATATATTATTAGAAAGATATATATAAATATAATATATTATACTAATATTATATACTGATATATAAATTATATAATATATATATGAAGATTAGATAGATATAGATTATCCATATATTATATATATATAATATATAATATAATATCGATATATATAAGATATATATATTTATATAATATTATCTTATCTAGGATAGATATATATAGATAATATATATATATATATAATCTATTATATATCTATCGTATAGATAATATTATATCTATATATATTATTATATATATTTAATCTATCTATCTATTATAATCATATATATATCTTATTATATCTATATACTATATATTATCTATATATATATATTAGAATTATTATTAGATATATATATATATATTTTATTATATAATATATATTATCTAATACTATTATATATATATATATTTACATACATATGATTATAATAACTTTATCACTCACATCCACAGGTGAAAAATAAGAGGCGGAGTGTAGGTCCTGAGCGGTTTCGACTTTATTTCCAAGCCATTGACGAAGGACTGATACATAGCCATTAGAAGTCCCAAATATATATATACTAGAGACGGTATTGGCGAACATACACACACCGTTTGAGACTGCAGCGTCAGTACTGTCTCTGTAGTATATATTTGTGACTTCTAATAGTATGTATCAGTCCTTCGTCATTGGCTTGGAAATAAAGTCGAAACCGGTCAGGACCTACAACCCGTCTCTTATTTTTCACCTGTGGATATATATATATATATATATATATATATATATATATATATATATATATATATATATATATATCAGGAGACAGAGGAAGGCGACGGCCAGTAGGACACATCAGCGTGAAGGTGGACTATTGGAAACGTTGCAGTTCATTTCAATTCTTTATTTCCTACGTTTCGTAATATCATTATTACATCTTCAGGGAATCTGTTAAACAATAAATAAAATTACTTTAAAATTACTTAAAAATTACTTTAAAAATTACTCTAAAATTCAACTTTTATAAATTACAGCACAATTAAAAAAAACATACAGAAACGAAAAAAAAATAAATAAAAAAAAAAGACCAAAGATCGCTAACCAACCTTATGCCGAGAAGGCAAGAGACAGAATGACAAAACATAAATAAAAGTTAACTCGGTACAGTTGTGTGGAGGAGGTCTGGGTATTTAACTGGGGAACCAGTTAGTTTAATAAATAATGACTCTAGGATAGGCAGTTCATATGCATTGTACGCTTGGCCTATGACTCGGAAATGGCTTCTTTCTATATATATTTTACAATTTTTTGAATGGTTTCTTATATTAGAATGTTCGGGATTGGAGAGCCTACAGCCAGTACGGAAACTTAATCCCCGATGAGAGTCGATTTATAAAAGTTGAATTTTAGAGTAATTTTTAAAGTAATTTTTAAGTAATTTTAAAGTAATTTTATTTATTGTTTAACAGATTCCCTGAAGATGTAATAATGATATTACGAAACGTAGGAAATAAAGAATTGAAATGAATTGCAACGTCTCCAATAGTCCACCTTCACGCTGATATATATAGATATATATATATATATATATATATATATATATATATATATATATATATCTGGTTATGGCAAACCCTCGTCTTGCATTGTTTTTATACACCTTTGATAATTTGTCTTACATAGCGGTATGATTTTGCAGTTGCACTATCATTGTAGTTAATGCAGTAGCAATCAAATAATGAAACACATAAGGTAAATTGTTGCTACTAATTTTCTTTTTTTATGGTATGAACTTTACTTGTATTCTGTGTGGGGGATTATGCGGGGGTAATTAATGATTTGTGCTTATATTACCGGCATGGCAATCACTGACGTTTATTATCATTGGCAGTACGAAGTAAAAGTGGGAGCTGGCCTGGTTCACTTATCGCTCTCTTCCTCTCCTCTCCCCCACCACCCGTTTCCTACGCTCCCACATGCTCTGGGGCATAGAAGAATGGTGTTAAAGGGGGAGATGGAGAGTGAGATATCCACTCCCAAGAAGGAAGCGCAGCCATTACGTGACGGCGTCCCGCTGGGTTGGCATCCCTTTCAGACTAGACTCCGGAGGTGATGGTCTCTGGAATCAGCAGGGTACTTAGTACCTGAGACATGAGACCTGATGGCTTTATGACACTTGGGCGGGAAGAAATGGCAAGGAAAAGGGAAGAAGCAGAGAATGAGTGGATAGCAAGGGGAGAGTGAGGAACATTGGTGTCTGAAAGAGCTGGATTTGACAGTTTAATAGGTTTGCATTTACTGTGCTTTGTAGTCTTGTTTTTATTTATGTGTATTTTTTTTGTATTACTGCGGATATAAGCTGACGGTTACACCATTGCTTAAAGAAGATAATAGCGAGTCATCTAGAATGAGAAGGTAGGCAGGTGATTGCAAGAGGAAGAAAGATGTCAAAAGAGTCAGGTCTTCTACACAAATAGAAGAAGGGACAAATCGCACAGTAAATGAAGATGATAAGAACACCGAAGAAAATCGAAGGGAGTCTTTAATAAAGTTTAGGACTACGTATTGACCAGGATATAGAAGGGGTAACAGAAAAAAAAAAAAAAGGAATTTCATGGTAGACTGGATGCTTAGAGATATATTGGCTTGTGTAAAATGAAAGTTCGCCCCCCAACCCCCCACAACCCCCTTCTCTTCTCCTTCTCCACAGCCAGCCTCACAGCCACAATACTCATTCTAAGGTCCGATACTGATATGTTTATTGCTGTTCAACAATAGTACGTTAATAGCCCCGCCAGGCCCGTTAGGCCTAATTAGACGGCCGCCTAGATTCTCTCTGTCGAGAGCGATTTCCGGAGGTGGCCTGAAAAGCCTCCTACTGTATCGTAAGAGAGAGAGAGAGAGAGAGAGAGAGAGAGAGAGAGAGAGAGAGAGAGAGAGAGAGACTCGTTGGTCTGATATATCGTTTTATTGTACGTATTGTATAACTTATTTGTTTATGGTCCCCCTCTGATGGGCATTACTTCAAGAAGCAAGGCTGCCGAGCATAACCTGCTCTTGATTACAGACGATAAGAAGATTTCACCACCCGAGCTGTAAAAGCATGGACACCAGCGGGGAGGGGGATGTACCTACTTCCAGGGAACAGAGAGCCAGCCAGTTACAGGTGGTCCTCTGGAAAGACCATTATTCGGTTCTAAGGGTTTGACACTTACGAGGCACAGGGATCCAGAGATCAAGTTTCGCTGGACGGCAGTAATATGGCAGAGGTCGAGGAAGCTGAAGGATATTGAGGAACAGACCGAAATGGAACAATGGGGACCTCTCTCAGGAAAGCGATACAATAGATTTCATCGGTGTTGTTATACAAATAGGAAAGATATGGCGTTATATAAACGGGCAATTTAAATGCCAACTGTCGTCATGCATTCTAACAAGAATCTCTTATGGTAAAAAAAGGATATCGGCTTGCCCTGTTAGATAATGATTGTATTTAACGGTTGACACGCTCATTTCGATGACCTTCATAGGAACTGAATAAAAATAAAATAGACTCAGGTGCATATCGTTAGGAAGCAGCAATATTGTAGCCGGTGGCGGCATTCCAGGGTAAAGCTCGCAGCTATAGACACGGGCAGCTTGTTTTGTGTTTGCTTGTGATACGTAACATCGGTACAAAGTGATCCCCGACGTGCGCTAACTCCAAAACCCGCTCATATTTCAAGAGCCATATCATTCGCTTCTTCCGGGCCTGATTCTTCACATGAGTTTTCCCTCTGCCCTTTCTTTCTTTTGATTTCAGGCCTGGGTCAGATTTGGCCATCTCATTTGGAAAATCTTGATGACTCCCAGTGTAAATGTTATGAATATTTAGTCTTGCTTTTAAGAAAAACCTAGGGCAGATCGATGGGAATTTCAGTAAAATCGAGGACCACCAGTGATAAGCGCCCACCCACCGACCCCACCTACCTACACACACACACACACACACATACTAAATTTTTAACCTTGTACAGAAATAATTGTAACAATACTGTGGCTTTTAATTCACGATATTATAACCTCGTTACAAGGGCTCCTTAGTTCAGTTCCTTTATATTCATGTATTTACTACTGATCAAATTTATAGCCAGTTTTCTCCTCTGAAAAACAGTTTCAATCATTCACCAAACTGCAGTTTCTCTTCATCATTACCTCTTCTGCAAACATCAGTCACTTTGGTTTCAAGATGAAAACGTTTTATAATTCTCTGCAGGTAACCCTCAATATAAAGCTATACAGCCATTCCTATCAGTTCTTCTAGGTTAATGTACACCATATGTAGAATTTCCCCTTCAACTTTAAACTAATCACATATCTGTTTACATATAGAGAAATATTAACTTCACACCCTTTTACTTCCTAAACTAAACTCCTGTTATCTGTCAATTTCAGGAACCTTTCCATTCTTGAACATCTTAGGCATCTCATCACACTGCCATATTCCTCCTATTGTATATCGCTACGTTATCAACTTTAGTTTTTCTTCGAATTCCCTTCATACAATCTGTTTTTTTTTTCTCATTCGAACTCCATATCTCCTCAACCCACAAGCACTCCCTCTGATCCCAGCCCTTTTGCTCTACACACTCTTCATAAGCTACATCCACTTCTGTCTCGTCCTTGCTTATTTTTCATCTATTTCCTTCTGTTCCGATGTCACATCCTTCTTATTATATGCATTTGTCTTAATTGCATTATATGCCACCTTTTCTGACATTTCCTCCAGTTGAAACTACGTTATTTATGTTTTTGTTTAACTTCAATGAATAATGATAAGTACATCACATTCCATCCTGTTCTCGCCGATATATTATTGAACCTGCTCTTTCGTCAAAGCTGTACTAACGTTCCCTTTCCCCAGAGTCCTTACTGAACAATCTTTGATACTCACAGAACTCTCAATCTTCAATCTCTCCTGGGTACTTCAAACCGACCAATTGCATCATCCGTTTGTTTGTGACCTGTCCTTGCTCGTGTTCTAAACCCAACCAGTAACAGATGCAGTCTTCAGAAAGTTGCTCTTACACTGCACCTTGATCACAAGCAGGGTTTTAGGATATGGGGCTTGCAGCTTCATCCCAAAAACTGGTTGAGACCTGGAGAACTAACAGCTCCTGGATATATATATATATATATATATATATATATATATATATATATATATATATATATATATATATATATATATATATATATATATATATATATCTTATATATATACATATATATATTATATATATATATATATTATATATATATATATATATATGTATATATATATATATATATATATATATATATATATATATATATATATCCCATACTTAAACAATCACATTAGATGCACGTGACCTTCTGCCTGTCATTTTCCTGTGGCATTGCCTTATATATATGTATGTATGTAGGTAGGTAGTTTGTATGTATGTTATACATAGCCTATATATATGTATATTATATATTATATATGACTTTTTAGTTTAAATTGCAACATAGTGTACCTACTATTATTTGACGTTTTAATTTTGTTTATTTGATTTAAATACTAAAAAGATATAAGTATTGCTAATGAAAAATGTTTCAAAGCTTAGCGCCTGTGGAAGATTCCTCCTCTTGTAAAACAAGTATGAGAGAGAGAGAGAGAGAGAGAGAGAGAGAGAGAGACGAGAGGGAGATAGCGAGGGAGAGGAGAGAGCGAAGAGAGAGAGAGAGAGAGAGAGGGTGCGGTCTTTTGTTCTGAATGTATTTTCCTAGCCCCCCTAACCCCGAAAAACAAAGGCTGTAGAACAGGCGACCTTTCATAAAGAGGAAGGCTTTTCATTCAACACAATGATTCCATCTTTTATGAAACAGCTCCTACGAAAACCATCGCTAGGACGCTTCCTTTATGAGGCTCGTGCCTCGTTGATGGCAGTTTTCATCTGGAGATACAATATTCTCTTTTTCTCTTTGGCGCCTAGTTTGATCTTTTGAAAGAGGCAAGAAAAAAAATCACTGTAAAGGTAACCTAATTGGAGCGGAGGAATTCTGAAATAAGAGACTATTTCGCTTCAATTCAAGGAAATTTAATCTCTCTCTCTCTCTCTCTCTCTCTCTCTCTCTCTCTCTCTCTCTCTCTCTCTCTCTCTCTCTCTTCCTCCTTTGCAACGAACGCCTGGCAACACTATCATCATCATCATCGATCCATCCCTCTCAGCTTAAACATCGTCCTCGTTTGGTCTTGGGTTTTAGGTGTCCGAATTGCCCGAGGGAAATCAATAGCCTCGCTGCCTCTGCCTTAATGAATGACTGCGCTGCTCACAGAGCTTAATTTAATTTCCCGAGGAGAGCTTCAGTTCGTGAAGATACCAACGAGTACCTTTGGGCAAGAATCACTCATATGGTGGCTTCGGTATCAGAGGCAGAAGAAAAAGAGATGGCAATAATGAGTGCAAGGGTGAACTTTATACCTAGACTGACCAAAGTTGCCATTTATGTTTCGAATATACCCACGTAATCAACGATGCCAGTCTAAGGCACTCCAGAGCCCCATATTTGGCCCAGGTAGCTCATAGTAACATTTTCCAGAATAAAGTTATCCTTCGGACAGCCATACCTGATGAAATGAAGTGAAACGAAGTGAAACGGATGGAGACGGGAGGCAATGTTGATGCGGCACCCCGAGGTTCTTGCAGGAGAGGGGATGACAGCCACGCTGGCCACTGATTGGCTAACCGCAGGGCCACGCGTTCGACCACGCCCACGAGGGGATACGTTTTTTCCCCATTGGCAGAGAGACGAGACTCCTCCCGCGCTCCGCCCCTGGATCCGCCCAGGACAAGCAATGGCGTGGAGGTGGAGATTGTCATCAGTTTCCCACACGGCACGGTCCTGTGAACATTGGTCTAACGGGTGAATATTCAGCTCCCCATTGTGAGGGTTGACAGAAGAGCTTCCAGGGGTTAGTGAGACAGACAGACAAACAAGGTTTGCCAGGTATTCATAGAGGGGCCTTCTGGCAAGGACAGTCCACTCCGCTCGAACGAACCCCCTCCCCCGCTCCAACCTGCGGGGTCATAGTGCAAGGGTCAAAGTCAGTCCACACGAAAGAGGATGACCTCTTCTCTCAACGACCAGATGACAGTGTCGACGACAATGCTGCCGCACTACGAGTCGCCGCTGCCCTCGCTCTACGAGCCGCAGCCGCAGCCGCCCAAACCCAGACTGATGTTCAAGATGCCCCGGGTGGTTCCGGACCAAAAGGGCAAGTTCGAGTCAGACGAGCTTTTCAGGAGGCTGGCCAGGGAAACGGAGGTAAGTTAGGAAGTCCTGCAAAGACTACACTATCAATTTCCCCTGTGATCCTCAGGAATACATTCCCAGGAAGAGAATCCTCATGCCAGAACAAAATAGGATCTATTTGGAATGACATGACTCTTGCGTCACAAGAAAAATTAAGATAAACACATATAGGACGTCCTTGAAAAATATTGCTGTTGTGAATATCCAAATATATTATAATTACTTGATCTAGATTTTTTGTACAAGGTTGTATGTTTATATATATATGTATACATATATATATATATATATATACGCACATGTAATATATATTACTGAGTTAGGTTTCATTAAGACGGGATGATTTACATTCAAGATTCATTACTTTTAACAGTATGACAAGCTTTTAAGGAATATGGAATTTAAACCATTCCTTCTTGTGGAAGCTTAACACGAGTAGTAGGAATATATTTACACAATGAGGCTGTATGGCCAATTGGATATATATATATTTCTTTATATATATATATTATATATATATATAATATATATATAATATATATATATATATATATATATATGTAATATATATTATAATATATATTATATATATATTATATATTATATATATATATATATATAATATATATATATATATATATATATATATATATATATATATATATACTATATAAAATTCTCTACAAAGTTGGTGTACCGATCAGTGAAGTTAAGCACCCACAAGGAACGTGGTCAGGACTTGGATAGGTGACCCCAGAACTGGCAAAGGCCTTCAGTACAGAAGCCTACTGAACGTCCATTAAGCAACCTCTTCCTGATAATGTGTTTGCCTGGAAACATAAGTGCGACTTTATATATATATATATATATATATATGATATATATATAATATATATATATATATATATATATAAACAAATTTAATAGATAATGATGAACCATAATACATTATCAGAAATTGATTCGCAAAATACTACATTTTTTTCTAGCATTTCTCAAGAAATTTCGGGAGAATTCATACTTGTGGTGTTCATCAAGTACACGCTTATTCTTCAGGCTACTGAACGATTTCTTGCCCAGAGTTTGCTTAACTGTTGTTTTTCTACCATTAACTTTCGTTTTTTCTCTACTACTGAATGTATTGGAGTAAGTCACGAAGTGCTCAGTAAGAAAGGGATACAGAGATATTACTTGAGATTTTAATGGAAATTGACAGAGTTTGACTTGAGGGAAAGAAGAGCCATTTTCTTTTATTTATGAAAGGGACCCTTCCACTCGCAAATCACCGCTTCACTGTGGATTGATTTGTAAAGTGTAGACACTGATCCGGTTTGAGGAAAAGGTTTTCTAATTGATGGGTCTTGCATTTAATTCCATTTCACCGAAAACAAACGCGCATTTGACATGTTCCACCACTTTTTTATGTATTCATGTAAGGATATATCGAAGCTGCTGCCTGTATTCACTATTCCTCTCTCTCTCTCTCTCTCTCTCTCTCTCTCTCTCTCTCTCTCTCTCTCTCTCT
>NC_061096.1:18803748-18808748 GCF_015104395.2 Macrobrachium nipponense
GAGCCATTGAGGTGGGTTTTCTAGTTTCCGCAAGATGTTGGACAATAATAGTGCTGTTGTTATTACTATTATTCAGAAGATGAGCCCTATTCGTATGGAGCAAGGCTACAGGGGCCACTGTCTTGATATTCAAGCTTCCAAAGAATATGGTGCTCTTTAGGAAGTAAGAAAAAGAAAGGGAAATACAGAAAGAAGAGATCTCACTTATTGAAAAAAAAACATGGCTTTGAGTGATACAAAGTCATGATATGGAAGGACAACAGCGGATAGAGTAATTGTTTGGTCAAGGGACTGTGAGAGAGCGTGACTGTTTAGCAAGTGTAAAATATGTTCGGTAGTTATAGTAGTCAGGCTTAGAGAAAGAATGGTTGTTTTGACACCCAACATACTATAAGAACAGGTCAAATAACGAATGAGTAAAAAAAACACAGCATTGAATTATTTAATTGCAAGCAAAAGATTAATTTGCTGCTGAAACTTGTGAGCAAGTCTAGTGAGTGACAACCAGTTTTCAGAAACGATGTGTACAGGAGTTTTATCTTAATCAGCAACTTCCTTAGAGAACTCACCTTACTGGATGCTGTTATGTCCAAGTGATTGTATATATAAAAAAAACTCTGGTTCAAGCAAAAACCACAATAATTGAGATAGAGGCTAATGATTTTATTGAACTGAATATTAACATGGCATAGTAATCTTGACAACGAATAATCTAATCTAAGTCTTTTTGCATATGCATTCTTCGCGTCAATCTGCAAAACCGCTGAGAAATTTCTTAATAATTTTTATCAATCTTTCAAGCATGATGATGCAGAGAGAGAGAGAGAGAGAGAGAGTGTAGGAGGTTAACACTTGACTATGTAATTTCATGATGTAATTATCGTAGATGTTATAAAAGGGGAAAAAGTCTTATTAACAAGCTAAATAACCCAGTAATTGCTATAATCACCTTGCCCCCCCAAAAAAAATAATACATCGACTTGTTGCCCTGAAGATACCAAAATGAGTAACGTACAAATTAAAGCAATGGAAATTATATCAAGGTAACAGTTTCAAGGAAGAATTATAAGAAAAACTAAACAGAATTGAAATAATTAACCTAAAAAGTAAGCGAATTTCTCATAAACTGTTAGGTTTTCTAATACCTTCGAAAAAAAAGAAATTTTCTCTTTTCATTTATGTCCTTGTTAGGTGATCATTCTTATTTGTTTGTCTTTATTTCTTTTATGTAGAATCATATCTCACCAAAAGGGAAGATAATAATTTCGATTATTTGCTTCACTTATCTGCTATATAAGAAATTATTTTCATTATGGGCCAATAATGAAAAAATAAACAAGTAAACATTTCTTAACGGCGAAGATATGTGTGGTCGCGATAACAGCTGTCAGGAAAATGATGGAAGGGCTTCGTATAATTACTTAATTGTCATACCTCGTTCTCTTGAATCCAGAAATCCCAAAGTCCTCAAGAGAACTCAGTCAATTTGGTGATCTTTAAAGCAAGGCTTATAGATAATTTTGTTAATAATGATGCTTGTGGCAAACCATTTCCAAAATTTTAACGTTACAGACGTTTGGATGCAAACGTATGGACTAGGTTATAATTGGGCACCATATATTTGGTATCTATATTTCACAGACAGCCACACAAATGGTGAATATTAATGTAAAAACACCAACAAACACTATATATATATATATATATATATATATATATATATATATATATATATATATATAGTATATAAATATATACTATATATATGTATATATATATTACTACATATACGTATGTATGTATATATATAGAAGAGTGTGTGTGAGAGAGAGAGAGAGAGAGAGAGAGAGAGAGAGAGAGAGAGAGAGAGAATTTGTTAAATACCAGGGAAGGAATACAATAATCATAGAAGCGTAAGAACAATGGCAAATACGAACTTCATAACAGCACTAATCACAGGATCCTTTCGGCAAAATGCATAACGATAATTTGGCCTCTATCTCATTATGCCTTCTAAGGGAATACAAGTACAGTTCACAAGGGTAATGGGGCCATGTTACTGTTCTCCTAAAAAAAATCTATGCAGGTACTTTGGTAGCGAAAGAAAAAAAAAACTTGTAAAAACAAAGTTAATGTAGAGCATACAAGACTCTTGTAACAGTTACTGTTGAGCAGAAAACTCTGTCAAAGTCAATGTAAAACAGAAAAAGGTCTTGCAGAAGTTAATGAAGAGCAGAAAAAGCTCAAGTAAAAGTTAAGTTAATGTAGCGCAGAAAAAACTCTTGTAAAAGTTAATGTAAAGCATAAAAAAAAAACTCTTGTAAATTTACTGTAGAGCAGAAAGCTCTTGTCAAAGTTAATGTAAGCAGAAAAATTTTTTGCAGAACTTAATGTAGAGCAGAAAAAGTTCTAGTAAAAGTTAATGTAGAGCAGAAAAAGTTCTAGTAAAAGTTAATGTAGAGCAGAAAAAGTTCTAGTAAACGTTAATGTAGAGCATACAAAACTCTTATAAAAGTTACTGTAGAGCAGAAAACTCTTGTCAAAGTTAATGTAGAACAGAAATAGGCCTTGCAGAAGTTAATGCAGAGCAGAAAAAACTCAAGTAAAAGTTTATGTAGAGCAGAAAAACTCTTGTAAAAGTTAATGTAATGTATAAAAAAAAACTCTACTGTAGAGCAGAAAGCACTTCTCTAAGTTAATATAGAGCAGACAACTCTTGTCAAAGTTAATGTAGAGCAGAAAGAAGTCTTGCAGAACTTAATCCAGAGAAGAAAAAGCTCTAGTAAAAGTTAATGTAGAGCAGAAAAGCTCTGGTAAAAGTTAATGTAGAGCAGACAAAAACTCTTGTAAAAGTTAATGTAGTATTATAAAACCTCGGTTATTACTCACCAGTAAAGAAAAAAAAATTAGGGAACCGAATTGGTAGAAGGAAATGGACAAAATTGCCAATATCATGATGTGCGCTTAACGTTCAGTTTCACAGATTCTCCAAAGAATCATGAACGAAACTTTCAGCTTCCAAATTGCAAAGTCAATAAACTTGCGTTTAAGTTAATATTATCGTTCTCTGATCGTAGGGACATTAGCTGAGAGAGACTGGAAGAGACACGAAACCGTAACATTTTGAAAAACAACGCAAAATCTTCCCCTTTTGTTTTTCGTATCCTAAATATTTATTCACAATAACAGTACTAAGAAAATTAAAACAAATGCAATCACTTTCCAATATTAAACCAACAGCTGAAAAAGAAAGTGGAGGACTTTTAGTAACAAAAGATTAAAAAAAAAAAATCTTGAACAACTTGCTTGCGTCTGCGCACCGCAAATCCTCTCTCGTATGAAGTCATGCGCGCCGATAATACTATCATTTTTAGCAGGCGATTATCAATACGTGAGAGGGTCTTTATTGGTTAAACACGCACGATGACTCGGGGAAAATAGGTGGGAAAACGAAAAGTGAAATTGACCGTGACAATAAAGACGACGACTGAACTTTCCCAATTTATATCTGGTTGCCAGGAGGAAGCAACGGTTTAACTCGCTGGTGTGTCCGCCTTTGGAAACTGCGGGGTTCTCGTTGTTGACTTCTTATTCTTTCGAATGATAATAATAATAATTATAATAATAATAATAACCCTTATTTTGGCTCAGCCCTCAATACTGAGATATATACAGTAGATACAATACACAAAATTTAAATACGCGAGATAAACGAGAAGAAATACGCCAAAGTTTCTTCGGCGAAATCGAGTTTTCTGTACTGCACGAAACTCTCAGCCACGGCACTGCGGTGGCCTGTGTTATTAGCATCTGCCATAGCTGTGTCAGACGCACGATTATGGGTAATTTTAACCTTAAATAAAATAAAAACTACAGAAGCTAGAGAGCTGCAATTTGGTATGTTTGGTGATTGTAGGGAGGATGATCAACATACCAATTTGCTGTCCTTTAGACTCAGTAGCCTTTAGGATCTGAGAGCGGACAGAAAAAGTGCGGACGGACAGACAAATATCCATCTTAATAGTTTTTCTTTTACAGAAAACTAATAGTTAATACCATACATGGTTAAACCCAGACATTTGCAAATATGAAAGCCCCTTCTACTACAAAACAAGGTTCTTTACATTTCCAGCAAGTGAAGTGTTTTGCAAGTTTTTAAAACTTTTGAAACGCACTGGCAAATAGATAAGGCCGTAAGACTCAAGGAAAACAACTTTCCCAGCTCGCAAGACGACAAGTAGTATGTCTACTAAGTGTTTGCCTTGACCAACTCAGAAAATAATACGCTTATTTTTGACGAGGAGGTTAAGGATTTCTTTTAATTTGTTTGCTGATAGAATTTCACAAGAAGCTGAAACAATTTCTCAGAAAGATTTAGTGCAAACTTAGTTGAATGATTAGTGAAGTTATTTGCAGTTGCTGATGAGAGCGTGATTGGACATTACTGAAACTGTAAAACATTGTCAGCTTTCTGTAATTACCACCGTGTCGAATCTATAAAAAAAATCCGTTTATCTCAGTCCCTTCAAACGAGAGAGAGAGAGAGAGAGAGAGAGAGAGAGAGAGAGAGAGAGAGAGAGACTAATATTTCAACCAGATTTCAAAACATTGTTTCCTTGACTACATCTATATTTGATATAATTTCTCCAAGAGCATAATTTCAGTCAGTAAAATATAACGAATGGCCTTCTAGGTTTTTCTGGCAATTATGGTCTATTACAGTAAAACTTTACATTAAATTCTGAAACTGGAAAGTGATTTTGATGTACATCCGTGTCCATAAATAACCTTTCAATGAGTTTGCAAGTTAGTGATTAATGACATCACAGTTAATTTCATAATAGAAAGCTTTTAAAGAACTAATCAAACTTGCCATCTTCGCTGAAGATCTAAGACATCAGATAGGTTATTGCCAATTGCTCAACCAGTTACCATACCAGAGCTTCATCTGTTCACGAATCAGAAACAGCATGCAGTTCACAACATTTGAAATACTTTTA
>NC_061096.1:18813748-18826248 GCF_015104395.2 Macrobrachium nipponense
GAAGATCACGCACCAGTAAATGAAGAAGGAAAAGGGCCAGATGTTTACGTTTTGCTCTGTCACACTCCTTTCCTAATTGAGCACTGTTTTGGCAGCTCTACTCTCTGTTTTTCCTTGGCATTTTTTGAATTCCATTTATGACAGAATGGCTCGCTCTACCATTCAAGTTTTCTTGCTCATATTCACTTTACCTTCAGAAAATTTCCTGTTTTATTAAAATCAAATATTTATTTTTTCGTAACTGACAGATTTGGAGGCTCAGAGTAGATCCGAGATATATAAAGAGAGAGAGAGAGAGAGAGAGAGAGAGAGAGAGAGAGAGAGAGAGAGAGATATGTGATATGATTTTGAACTGAGCACACCAAAATCCGATCCTTGTATGGATAATACGACACTGTTCCATTCCTTATTTAATAACTAAGTTAGTTTGTTGCATGATGAGTTAGTTTGTTATATACTTCAGGGATTATGCATTAGTACAAATGAGGTTTGAGGAAATATTTTGGGCCGTCACAGGTATAGCTACCCCGAAGGACGCAGTACTCGCTTTCCGGGCTTCTTGCATTTAAATGAAATTCACAGGAAGGAAACTCGCCAGACTTGTCAACTGCGTTCGACATGACTTGCATCTTTAGTTGCACGGCGGTATTTTAAGTAATTTGCCAAGGCCGTGCTGCATTCAATATTCATTCCTCATGCTACTAAAATGGTTGAAGCCTAAAGTGACGGAATGTGCTGCTTAAAATATTTGTAGAAATATCTTTACTTCTGCGACTTTTTCGTTGTAACTTGACTTATGAAGTTCATGCTTAAGCTTGATCCCATCCATCACCAGGGCAAGATTGGTGGGCGTTGGAAAGGCTAACGGAAGTGCGGTGGATCAAACTTCATTCACACGAGAGTGTGCTCTTCTCTCTCTCTCTCTCTCTCTCTCTCTCTCTCTCTCTCTCTCTGTCCTATGAATTATATTTTTGCTTATGGATATCCCAATTTAATATTCAGAGAATTGCTTCAACTAACTCTCTCTCTCTCTCTCTCTCTCTCTCTCTCTCTCTCTCTCTGACTGTTATAAGCATATATTTAGCTCATGGATATCACACTAAATTACATAGAGAATTGCTAAAAGAATTGCTATAAGAAATTCTCTCTCTCTCTCTCTCTCTCTCTCTCTCTCTCTCTCTCTCTCTCTCTGCTAAAAACAAAATTTTTTTTTCTTCTCTCTCTCTCTCTCTCTCTCTCTCTCTCTGAGTGTCATATGCATTATAGTTTGGCTTATGGCTATCGCACTAAAATACAGAGAAAATGCTTCACAAATTGTACAAGATCACGTACAACAACAGAACAGATTTAGGAAGTGTTGTCTTCACGGTGTAAGATTTGGGTCAATGACACTGAGTCAAAGTAGAGTAAACTTACAGATAAATGTATATAAACGGCTCTTATAGTTTTTGTTGATTTTTTACTAGTCAAGGCAAATGATCTTACGAGGAGAAAATATATTTATCAATTTTAGCCTCAGGTTAAGTGGACAATTCTGACAAAAATAGCAAACTTAGGAACAAAAAATACAACTCATTATTTTTAGCCTTAGCGAAGAGGAAATTCGGATAAATTTATGTAAATCAATTTCATTGTAATGATACTTATTCATTAAGATATTAAGATAATGATAAATATACTAAGTCATCCATCAATGACCTTTCTTTATTTCTGCTTTCAAGCTGAAATTGGCAAACTGATCAAAATTTGCCAGCTTTGACGAATTTCGGCAGGAAATGAAACAATTGTGACAGAAATGCCCATGACTACCCGAAATCAGTCAAAAATGCCCAAAATTGGACAAGAAAGCATACACAACACGAACGGAAGGATAAATCAGTGTTACACATAATAAGCACCTATTACCTGAAAGGGGATCATACTCTTATAAATTCATATTTCATTTTCCCTTATTTCTACTTACAGGTGCGCTATACAGGATACAGAGACAGACCCCTAGAGGAAAGACGACAGAGATTCCAGGCCGGCATCAGAGAAGGTCACGCAGAAATGGTGAGTACGAAACTTAATATATCCTCTGTTATCAATACGAGTGTTTTAACAGCATATTATGTTGACGGTATTGGAGAGACGGTGCGGTCAGAGTTCTCTAATAGTCGTGCGCCAAATTAAATGTTTATCAAATTCGTGGGTCATAAATCCTCTGTTATTAATAAAACACTGTTTAACAGCATGTCACATTGACAGTAATGAAAACACAACGCGGTCAGAGTTGTTTAATAATCTTGGGCCAAATTAAAAATCTATCGAAATCTTGGGTCATAACCCCCAGAAATATTAAAGCAATAAAGAGCACTGGTACTGAAGTAGAGTGTGTAACACTGAACTCCCATTTAATCTTGCCTTATGAGTTTTGAGAGTTTGCAAGATGCAAGTTGCAACATTAGTTATATTTCCAATACCATTAACTGGTAATGGATATAAATTAATCTCAAGTTGTAAACCCGTAGAATAAATCACGTTATATCAGACTACAAAATTTGGTCCAAGTGCCTTCAACTTGACTTTTGAATATAAATCCCATGGAAAATTAGTGTAATTGTATATAACATTCTTACAAGTATCTGATAACTCATATTATTAAATAAGTCTTTGCATCTCAGAAAATTATATAATATTTCCTTAGAGAACTTAGTGACTTCATCATTGTAATTTAGACTGAAAGACCTTTGCTTTTCAACTGATGACTGAGCCACATCTTTACTTAAACATAAATGAAACTGTTCTTACAGAGGAGTTTCTCTACATTTCTCTGGTACATCTTTTTTTTATTTCATTGGCGCGAGACCTCGACTCTCTGATGTAATCATTATGACTTCATCACTTACATATGGACGAACCAAATACTTCATTAGTATAAACCTAGATGAAACATCGTCAGAGTACTTAATGAAACCAGTATCAAGAACTTGGACATTACGAATATGTTTAGAAGAATGAAGAAACTCGAAGGCACGACAAAACAAGATGATGATGATGGAAGTTGTAGGCAGGCCCCTTGGATTTAGTTACGGCCACAACTGGCCACCGAGGCTGACATGAATGGGACCCGAATAAGCTGCCACTCCGCAGTGATTACCTCTGTCACCGCGATTACCTTTATTGCCACAACATCATCGACCAAACCACCAATTTAACATCGTCCATCATCCTCTCGAAGGTGGAAAAGTCCGTCCACTTGCAGAGGATGAGACGAAAGTATTCGAGGGAATTGATAAATGACACAATGTCACCCACCTCCCTACCCTGCCACCAACCACATCCCCCTCCCCCCCTCCCTCCACCCGCCCCTCCCTCCATCTCTCCAAAAAGCTCGAAAAAGACATACAGTAATAAAGGAAGACAATTTCTTTTTTCTTAGGTCTGAAGTCCATGCGTAGAATTAGCACTTGATGGAAGTGAGAACGAAAAGTACAAAATTGATGTACTAGTACGTTGAAAATTTGTTATGGGTTAAAGGAGAAATTGTACATTTCTGTAATGAAAAGCTTGTCCATCGGAGATAAGGAATGAATGGGAAGTGAAAATTATAATGAATGATGAAATTGTAGCTTGAATTGTAAGTGACAAGAGGTCTACTGTTGCATAACATGAGAGTTGTCAGAGACCACACCAATGTACGTACATACACACGCACACAATATATATATACATATAACGTGTGCGTGTGTATGAACGTCAAGGAACATATTGCTATGGAGCTTGTTCGATTCACGTTTAATGCACCAAATATATGTATTATTTATTACATATAATTCAACAGTTTCTAAAGTTAAATAACTGACCTTATGAACTTTTCGTGCCTTTTATATTATACATTTTAAAAAATGAGATAAATTGCAGGAGATCAGAACTTTACTTTATTTCCAATATAATATACTTCCTTTGGCTACTTTTTAACTTCTTCAGCCAGGAAAATGTTCATTTTCTTTATCGCTAGAAGAGGACAATTTATGTTTTACCTTGGACTCCTGCCACTGCTCGCTTTGGACTTTATATTTTTTTTTCTATGTTAAATTGTCAACAACGTTTTTGTTACTTAGCAAAATAAGTGAAATATTTTGCTTCTAAGTCAGGCATTGTATTCACATATCCCTTCCTTATACTTGTTCTCTTCGTGTAGCAATAATTATTAAAAGTTTTCACTTTCATGTTCTGAAACAAACAAGATTGAGTTAACCTCACTTCGAAATTTTATTCAATATCTTTAAATCAGCAGGGTGAGGCATAATCATTTATTTATGTTGTCTCTTGCAGGGATCCCTGATTTATGCTGTAAAAAAACTATGTATGTATGTATGTATGTATGTATGTAGTATGTACATCTATAGATATATATATATATATATATATATATATATATATATATATATATATATATATATATATATATATATATATATATATATACAATATATAATATAAAGGTCGAGAACACAATTTTAGAAAAAGATAGTTGTTGCTGTGACCAGTGTGAGAGCAATAATGCAGTTAGTTCTAAAGATTGATGTAATTTCCCTCCCTGCGCCCCCCAGGCCCCCTCCCCCAAAAATAATTTTCATGTAAGTGGCACGAAAAGCACAGAAGAGGAGAGTGACTTTTTGTTTACTTAAAAAAAGGACGAAGGAAGGCTACAATATAACTTCCTCTGGTTCTTAAAAAAAAAAGGAAAAAAAAAACAAAAACTGATTACTGCGGCCTTGGAATTCTGCAATAATATTTCTTCTAGTTTAAAAAAAAAATTAAGATAAAAAAAGTTATTGACTGCGGACTAGGAAGTCTGCAATAATATTTCTTCTGGTTCTAAAAGAGAAAAAAAAAATAAACAAAGTTATAGACTGCGGCCTAAGAAGACGGCAGTAATATTCGTTCTGGTTAAAAAAAAAAAAAAGTTGGTGATTACAGACTTCCTAGGAAGCCGTCTAGAGCTAAATTGAATGAATGAATTAATAATAAATAAACAAATAAATAAATTAATTAATAAAAAGTCGATGAATACAGCCTAAAAAGTCTTTAGTTGTATTCCCTCTGGTTGAAAAAAGAAAGACTGCCGAGTGCATTATACAAACCTTCGGTAACAATAAATCAGTAAGAGCAACGTTCTGAAGCTAACTGCTAAAATAAACCAATGCTGACATTTGCAACCCAATAAGACAACAGAGTGAGTAGGCGAGGCTATCTAACATTCCCAGCTCTTCCTTAAAAAAAAAAATCCCGAAATTATGTCAACTGCATCGGAAACCACAAAGAGAGTATTATGCTAGCTAATTCTGTAGAACTAAACATAATCTGAGCTCTCCGGAAGATTATAGGCTGAAAAAATAACTAGAAAAAATAAGATGAAGAGTTTCCCATGAGAATTATTCAAGAGGCATTCTAAAGTGAAGAATAAATTCCAGTGATTGAAAATGATTACGATGTGATACATATATTTTACGAGACTGACATTTGAATTGTTTTGGTCAAAGGAACTTTTAGTATGTGGACAACTGAATAACAATATTATATATATATATATATCTATATAATATATATATATATATATATATATATATATATATATATATATATATATATAGATATATATGATATATATATATATATATATATATATATATATATATATATAATATTATTATACTATATATAATTATAATATAATAATATATTATAATATATATATATATTAATTTATTATTATTATTTATATATATTATATTATACACACATTTGTGTGTGTGTGTGTGTGTGTGTTAAGACTAAGTTGTCACCCGTCTACCGTATCATTTTCCTTTCATATTTATAATGACAGTCTGGCCACTTGGAAAGGGAACCTCTCAAATATATCACTATTTTGGCCTCTACTCGTATATGAGCGTTACCATGTCTAGCGAGGATCACATCATGGACTCACATGATTCAGCATTTCCCCTTTGAGAAACCCCGGATTTATGGACGATATTCTATATATTTTAGTGAACACTGTTTCTGAAACGTGCCAGACCGTACTGGAAACATAAGAGGAATTTCAACACTGTAGTAGTATGGTTGACTGTTTCTGTTTATTCTATAAATAATTGTCTGTATCAATCTTGCCTCTGTTTTTCATAAGTAGTCTAAAATGCCTCTTTTGAAAGCCGATTCATTATCCCTTAAAAAGTTAATTAAGGAAGGTCATCACTTAAGGGCCCGTTCTATAGCCTCATCATATAAGTATCTTCAAAAGTAAAAAAAAAAAAAAAAAAGAAGTCTTGCACGAGTTCCGGTCGCTTAACAGAAGAGGTAAACAGATGATCTACAGAGGTTGGCTGTCTATCTGATTTACTTCGGGGTATTCTGACATGCCTGATCATTTACTGGAATATTAGCTACTGTTGACCAGACTGTGCTCTTATCGGCTCTAGCTGTAGCTGATGCTTAACTGACAGACACGCAGAAGAACTCTTCCTGATAAAAAAAAAATAAATAAAAAAATACTCGTGCAATAAGAAAGGGCATCTGCAGGAATATAAGAATAGCCTCTGCTGCCACATGTCCACAGACAGTCGATGCTGGATCACTGGGAATAATTGGGATTCCAGATAGAAGTTGCTATATGCCCATGCATCTGGAATATTGCATGACATGTGATGTGGTTCAGCAAAATTTTCCCCAGTAAGACGGATACTTGCCCAATGCTGTTGGTTTTGATGGAATCAAAATTCTCTCCTGATCATAACAATTAACATATTGTGTAACACATCTCTCATTTCTCCCCGTGGTTCAAAGCAGTTTCTCATTATTTCAAGGTAAACAGATAACCTTGTTTTTATTGGGATACGGTAACCTTATGCCAACAAAGCTCTTGCACTTTTGAGAAACCTGTAATGGGGCTAAAGATCCTCTGCGATTGTATTTGTATTCTCCCCAGCTATTACTTCAAATGCCTCGTTTCTATCCACATCTTTGGAAGCCATGTCTAATCTATCATTATGGCTAATTCTTTTGCCTGCATCGAAGACGATGAAGTAAATCCAAAAAAATTGCTGGTATATTCAGTAAGAGAAGAGCTAATTCCAAATCCATCTATCTGTATACAATATATGTATGTACCTTTGTATTACAATTATTTATGTTTATGTGTGTGTTTGTATGTATGTCTGTATATAAATATATGCATATATATATATATATATATATATATATATATATATATATATATATATATATATATATATATATATATATATATATATATATATGATGTGTGTGTGTCTGTTCGTATATATGTGTGCTTTTGTGTAAGTGTTATTTACGTACATACAAAATAAGTAACAAATATCACGGAAGTTTCGTTAAATAATATTTGTAAATTGTCGAGAATGAATTCGATCAAGGGTATCATTTTACCCCGAAAGCACAATGTATGTAAATAACGAAATTCATAATGTCCTGGCACGAGAGTTAGACGTATGAACCTGATATTACCGCAGAAATGCATATCGTGCAACTCTGCCTCTCACAGTACCAGCCAACTTACATTACTGAGAGAGAGAGAGAGAGAGAGAGAGAGAGAGAGAGAGAGAGAGAGAGAGAGAGAGAGAATTTTAATTATGCTTTCAGTGTCGGTAAGCTTAAAATAATGTGAGTGATAACCATTTCATGTGCTATCATAATCTAGAGGAACGCCCACTACTGTTGTGGCCGGATAACGACAATTACCTGATAATACACATTATCTCTTCAACTTCCCTCATCATGGAGCAACTACTTCCTTGCACGTTCTGCCTTTCTTTAGGGGGAGTGAAAACAAAATCTGCCCCATGAAATAGATACTTAACAATGAAGGCAGAAAATTGGGGAGGGAAATATAAACAAGATCAGGGCTACTGAACTTCAGTCGACCTCGAAAAAACGCCTGTTTTTGTTCCTCAGTAGCGGTACTTATCGATGGTTACGGTGATCACTCAAACTCTCCACCGGTAGATGTAGCTCTTTTTTTTTATTGCAAAGGAAATTCAGATCTGATGATTTACTGGAGTTTTATATGAGAAGGAGTGTCATCATATGCCTTCGGTTCATGAACAAGACGGCTCTACTATGGCTTAGTTAATACGAGAGAGAGAGAGAGAGAAATCAGGTGAGGGAACTGCAAGGCTAATTGTTCTCTCGGGAACCAAAGAAAATAAAAAAAAAATCCTAAGCGAATGCACCAGAATCCCTGATCGCAAAGACATCTAAACTTTGCAGCATGATAAAGGGGAATGGTTTTGTTTCCCCAAAAAATGCAGATTAAATTCGTAAAGTTCAAAGGTTTATTTGTAACTTCCTACAGCTAATTTTTGTGTTCTGCTGTTTTTGTGACAGACCACAAATAAGTCAAAATGAGTAGATCAACAAGGCCTATGTGAACTCAATATCTATAGAAACTGTTTACGAAGACGGCATAACAGAAAGCAACTCATGACTTAACGTGGTAGATACGATGTCTCATAGCTGTCATAAAATACAGACGAATGCTTAAATGGTAATATGGCTACATCTAACCCAATATTTCGAATTTGTCAGAGCCAGATTCTATAAAGGGTATCTGCGCCAAGAGGACAATCGACCAGTACTGGCTTCTGCTTGCTACTGAGTTCCATTAGTCAACGTCAGGTCTTTATAAAAGCGGCTATATAGCCTCATCATCTTAATAACATCTTGTAGCACAACACCCTTAAAGTTGAAAAAGGCAGTTTATATATATTATATTATATATATATATATATATATATATATATAATATATATATATATGAATATATAAGAAATACATACATATATGAATTTTTATCATATTACCGTGATGATCATATAGTACATGCAGTAAGCTACAAAATGTCCTTTAATATCCAATCCGCTCTACTCGGATGATATATTTTCATATATGTTAAACCTTAGAGGATTTTTTAAAAATATATGAAAAATATTATTAATTCCGAGGTAGAGCGAATTGGAATTTAAAGGTCATTTGTGGCTTAATGCATAATATATATATATATATATATATATATATATATATATATATATTTGTGTGTACATATATGTATACATATATATACATATATACATATATATATATACATTCATACATTTATACGTACATGTGAGTGTAAACATATATAATAATACTTTATAGGATGCATGTATCTTTCCCATGTGGGAGTCGGGGTAAACACTTGTCTTTTGGTGGTGGAACAGCCATTTTGCGGTGGTTGTTACGGTAGGCAAACCTCAGGACGGGTTTGCAGATTAAACGTCATAAGCCCAAGGAGATAGTAGTAGTAGAGGGAGGAGGAGGAGTAGGAGGAGGAGGAGGAAAGCCGCCATCTTCTTATGCGTTTGGTGGTCTACCGAAAAAGTATCATGTGACAGGGCAACCCTTGCTTTATCAGGATCCAACTACACCCCTCATTGTGACCCCTCCTCCGACCGCCACCCGGTCCCCCCCTCCCCCCGCTCCCTTCTCCCCTCGTCTTTCTAATGCCTCAATCCGCAGTCGTCCCCGGAACCGGAATAATGTATTCTTTTCAAAGTTTTCTTAATTCTCTCCTTTTTTTTCATTCTCTGTTTATTTATTTATTTATTTTTTTCTATTTGACAAATTCTCTTGTTATATTCAAAAATCTCTTGTTTTGGTTTTTGAAAATTCTTTTTTTTTTTTCAAACCATTTGTTTTTCAGAATTTTATTTTTTCAAAAATCTCTTGTTTGGCGTTTATATTCTCTTGTTTTTCTTTTCTTAAACTTTTTTTTTCTCTCTCGTTTTATTAATTGGCCTTTTTTTTTTTAACTCGCTTGTTTATTCAAATTCTCTTGTCCCTTGGAGTGTTATACTTGTGGCTATAATGAGGCAATCAGATAGGTTATGATGACGTCAAAGTAAATAAACATCACCAACTATAATGCTATTAATAATAATTATTAGTACCTTACAAGCATATCATCAACATTGTTTTTAGCACCCAAACCTTAAATATGAATATGATAATCGTTCTTCTAACATATGGAATATCACGTTGAACAACAAAAGCTACACGTAAATATCCTTAAAAAATTCAAGAACCTAAAAAGTGCATCCATACCAGAATTAAATTTCCTCCCCACAATTAATTGCCAACAAATCGAGAAAATAAACTTTCGACCACTCGACCGCAGCCGACCATCAAGAGACAATAATAAACCTTTCAATGACTCATAATCAACAAGACGTTACGGAGAAAAAAAAGAAAAAAGAAAAAAAGAAGCACCAGTAAACGTAACGGTTCCTGATGATCTGGGAACCAAGTTGATTGTGAGAGCCGCGTTTACACCTTCGGCCAGACGATGTATATACACACTCGCCAGAATTACACAAACGGTTCAAGGGACTAATTTCTGTTTGGCTCGCTCCGCCGTTCGTCTTGCTCTTCGTTTTCTCTCACTTTCGTCTCTGCTAGAGAGAGAGAGAGAGAGAGAGAGAGAGAGAGAGAGAGAGAGAGAGAGAGAGAGAGAGAGAGAGAGCATTTTGTGCGAGGACTTTAACCAGTCCAAGTTTTATTATGGATTCAGTGAATGATGAAAAAAAATCTTGAATTGAAAGAACAAGAATATTATGTCCGCGTATATTTGTCAATATTTTGATCCACTTTTCAATAGTAATCACACGCATGCACACAAGTAAGCGTATACATGAATGGTGAAGATGCACTGCTGAATCATAACATAATGGAAGAAAAGGTGAGATCAGTTAATGCACTCAACAAGACAGACGATCATTACACTTTTCCCCGTTGTGCATTTTTGACAATTGCCGTTCAGACCTGACGGAAAAAATACTTCCAAAAATGAAGTAGTTCTGGAGATCTTTCTCATTTTCTTTCACTGAAAGTATAACAGGGAGAGAAAAAAAAAACGATAGAGGAATTTCATATATAGAACTCTGTAGGCTATCGTTTTGATCACGAAAACTGACAAAATGAACTGAAGGAGAATCGCTGTAGACATCAAATGAAATTAATCTCGTTATTAAAATAATTCCACTTCTAGCACTTCCATTTCAAAGACCATTATGGTATGCAGTTCTATCGATAGAGGAAAATCAGAATAGCTGATGTATCTAAACAAAAGACCCGTCTGGGAGGCTGACCCTGTACAAAGTAATGATAATAACAGCTATTTTTTCACTAACGTACACATGAACATGTGCAGCTATACAAACAAACAAACATGCTAATATTAATGTTCGATATTCTTTTTACCATAAAGAGGATATTTATAATTGTTAAGGGTTCGCAGAATAAAATTCCAAGGTAAGTCAAATCATCCCGGATACACAAACTAAAACGAATCTGAGTAGCATCCTCGCAATCTGCGGCTTCAAAATGAATGTCTGTGCTACATTTGATAACAGAAATTCTTTCGCCGCCAAAAGTAAATTCACCTTCAGAATCTTTCTCCGAAAATCGCTGGGGACTTTTGCTTTCCAGCGAAGGATTGAACGCTCCTAGAACAAACTCATTTCTCCTTCCTATGTATCTCATGTCAGCGACGATATTTGTCGCCTGCTTGTCTATTTTCGTTTTTTTGTTACAGTAACTGTTCATTACAGCAAGAGCTTCTGCTTGCATCCTGACCTTGAACGCACGTCCTCCGGAAGTTCATGCATGTCCTATTTTCGGATGCGAGATTTCGCAGATTCATTCTTGCTTTATTAAGCTTTGTTTTTGTGGTAAGGTTACTCTAACCCTTATTCTCCCATTGCCTGGATTTTTGAGTTATTAAGGTCATTCTATCACTAAAACAAAAAAAAAATCTTTTCAATGATCCATACAAATGAAAATCGAAAGTTGTTTGGCAATTAGGATTCATTGTCATTAATTATGCACCCATTTACTCCATCACTATGTGAAATTATCTAATAGTTACTGTCTGTCTTTATATACATGTTGCATAACACCTCTAAAACTATGTCTTGTGGATGAGGCAGACTCATTACCTATAATGACTGAAGTTATCATATCCATATCCAATAGGAAAAGAGCTAGCGTTTGTCGGTTTGCAAGAACGTATATAATAAGTACGCCTTCACTAACCTAGTATTTTGCATCCTGCTCACAGTGTCTATAATCTTCTCACATAACAAGTGGCAATATGAAAGACATATTTACAATTATAGTATCTATGCACAGAAAACATATTAAATCCAACACAAACACGAGATTCATTGCTGAGCCAACTTTCTTATATGGAAGTGCAGTGTCGAGGCTAACTACAAATGAAAGGAAAAGGTTGAAGCTGTACAAGTGAATTATTTGCCCATTGTATGTAGTATGTAAAAGACCTTAAAGGGTAGAAATTTAGAAAAAGGTAAAGGAAGTAGTTAAAGAGTATCACAGGTGAACAGATAGCTCAATAAGTTTTGAGCTGGTTTAGTCCAGTG
>NC_061096.1:18828748-18858748 GCF_015104395.2 Macrobrachium nipponense
ATATATCATATATATATATAAAATATATATATATATAATATATATATATATATATATATATAGATATATGAGAGTGCGTGTGTGTACATATATATGTATATATATATATGTGTGTGAAGTGTTTGTGTATGTTGTGTGTGTGTTGGTGGTGTGTGTGTATGAAGTGTGTGTACGTAATATATGTAATACATATAATATTAATTACATATGTGTGCGTGTATATACATACATATATATATTGCATATGTATAATATATATATACATATATTATATATATACACATATACATATACATATATAGTTTATTTTTATAAGGATATATGAATGGGCTTGAATAAGTATTTAACTCTTATATACGAATGATAACACGGAACTGATCAGAAGTGAGAGTGAGAGCACGACGATTTTAATACCAAAATATTTCTGGATCAATGTGCAGAAAAAGCAGATGTGGTAATGACAGCGTTCGGTAATATGACGTCTGAATTTGTTGTTAATAAGATATACTCGTATAGGTTGAGTTGGTTTGCTTTTTGTTGATTTTGTGCACGCGCCCGTTTCATAATGTAACGGAGATAACGCTTTGGATAGATCACCCCTCTACAGGAAATAGTTCTGAGCTGAAAAAACTGCAGAATTTACATATACACTCGTGTGTATATGTAAATTGCGCGATGTAAAAAAAAAATAATAGTATTGCGAAAGTGATCAGTGTAAAAGCAATAATACCTTTCTGGAGTTTTTATATACTTAAAACTTGACCATGGGAGAAATTTTCAAGAAAAACCTTCATCAGTGGAGAGATTCACATCCTGTAACTATGCTGAGACGATCCCTTACTCCTTAAATATAGTATCTGGGCCAGTGAGAAGTGTAGCTCTACGTTGTGGTTATGAGAAGTTTCTTCAACTCCCGTTCAGAGGCATTTCGCTTCAAAGCCAAAATGTTTTGGTAGAAATAAAAAAAACGTTTCCCATCGTCATGCTATAGTGCCTGTTCTCTTACTTCCCCATTTCCCTCAAAGATGAGAAATCAACGAATGGATAACTGGCATTATTGGGGAAGTAAATCCAGTGGTATGCCTGTTTGATTTTGTTATTTTGATGTATATATTTTGAATAACAAAATCCAACAGGCATAATACTGTGAATTTACTTTCCCATTTTATTCACTCGTGTGATTATGAGTTTTATTTAAATGCCATTATTATTATTATTATTATTATTATTATTATTATTATTATTATTATTATATTATTATTATTATTATTATTATTATTATTATTGATGTTGCTGTTGATGAAAGAACACCTCTTTAAGACATACTTCGTTGAAAAGAATAGCAGTTGTATGGCGTTCAGCTTATACTGCGGCTTCCCAGCTGCCGTGTTGAGAATGCTCAGTATATGATTATCGGTTTATTATTATTATTATTATTATTATTATTATTATTATTATTATTATTATTATTATTATTATTATTATTATTATTATTGTAGGTCCACAATAATATTCAGTAGTGGATTTATACAAGTGTTACAAAAGCTTTCGAACCCTGTGCTGGGTTCATCTTCGTTCTAATTGAAAACCTTTTTTTTATTAATTAGACTGAAGATGAACCAAGCACAGGCTTCGAAAGCTTTTGTAATGCTTGTATAAATAATCACAAGCCAATACTGAATAATATTGTGGACCCTTAATCATATTCCAGTCTCTGAGAAAATTCGTCATATTATTATTATTATTATTATTACAAACCACCCCAAGCCCATGGGATACCTTACACAATAATGCCCAGATAACTTCTTGTAATTAAAACGCCAAACATTCTCTGCAGAATATATGGCAATAAGTTCCTTCTTCCCAACACATTTTCCAGTAATCTGCTTCTGCCTCAGACGACGCTCTCCAACCCCCAAAACCTCCTTTCCATCTTTCCCCATTACCTCTGGCTCTCCCACGACGGTGGAAACGTTCCAAATCGCTGCTTGATAGCAGGAGCTGGCCAGTATCACACCACGATCAGCTGAGGCCGATTACTTGCAGTTACTACGCCACAACGTCTCTATTATGTCATTGCAGCTTAGCATCACAGCTAGCTCTAATCAGGGGGGAAAATGTATTTGCTCTCTCTCTCTCTCTCTCTCTCTCTCTCTCTCTCTCTCTCTCTCTCGTAAGCATAAAACACTTGTTTCCCCAACCTGGAAAGAGCAGTTGACTCCCTCTGAGCAGTATTTGAAAGAGCCAATCACATCACAGAAAGGCTCTCATTAATTAAGAGTTTCTGGGCGAGTGACTCCCACGAGAGATGGAACAGCAGCAGACAATTGCTGGGAAACTCCCGTACCTGGTTTAGTTACCCGACAATGTCCTTAAGTGTATATAATCTTTAGGAAAGAGGAAAAAACTCTTAGGCATATGAGCGGCTAATAAAAACCGTCATTTTCGTATTTTACAACTGGGAATTACGGTTCGACTTGAAATTATCGTACATTGCCATAACAATTATCGTACATTGCCACAACCACCGGAAGTTTATGTAAACACTGGCTGATCGGTTACGACCAGCCGTCAGCGATCGGAGCTTCTCCTCAGATGTAGTGAACTTATTTCCTTGGCCACACGCACACAACATAAACTATTGTCCATATTTCCAGGGCTTCCAGGATGTATCATTTGGAACGATATTGCCTTGATGGGCATTTTACTTCACAGTAATATTGTTGCAATGTGTGTATTGTGTAACTGATGTGAATGATAGCGATATTATACATTTGTATGAATGCCATAAGCAAGATTATGTCCATGGATTATTGAAAGACACGTTAAGATGTGTCTTCATAGAAACTTGTATAGCGACATCCAGTAGCAGCTTTTGTCCCCGAATGCCGAATGCAAACTAAACTTCAAAGTTAAAATGAATCTACATTATCAATCTTGTTTTTCTCTTAGAAGATTATAGCGCAAACGAGGATTATAGCGCAAACGTGGATATAAGGACAATGGACCCACATTACAGATCTGTCAATATCACTTTCATGGCACAAAATTGTTGAAAGGGTTAGGCAATATTCTGAAAAAAGTAAAAAAAAAATTTACAGACGTTTCTATCAATTTGATGCCTCAGCAAAGGAATAACGATGATATTAATGATGCTAAATGCCTTAGAGTAGAATTAATGGAGAAGATTGGCACTTTCTCAATATGGGAACTTCGAGGTGAGTCAAGAAATTAAGATAATTGTTAATGACGATGTAACTATGAAAATTGAGGATCATGAATGAATTATTTTTTCTTTTCATTGCAGGCGTTCATGACAAACGGCACCAATATGCATCTCCAACTCTCGCCAACAGGATTCTCCAACAACTATAAAGAAGTAGACTTCGACAAAGAGCCAGGCAAGGTGAGTGTCCTGAAATTGGTCATAATTGCCTAAAATGGCGTGCACTTTTGCCAACACGCTTCCAGCTACAGAGAAAGACATACGTTGAAATAATAAGAATATTCAAGCACTTAACCTTATAAATCCTAGAAAGACAGGTAAAAGTTATATATTTATGATGAATAGTTTTGCTGGTGACCAAGTCACTAAGCACAAAAATTATCTGCGCATTTACATACATGTCAAGGAAGCCCAAGAGCCTATGTTTTACGAAAATACACTAATTCGACTCTGCCAGGCTTTGTTATACACAGACGTACAAGTTCTAAACTATAAACTACTAGAAAAACAAATAACTGACTACAAATTAAACACGTGAAGGAGGAATTACCGTGAACTCATCATGCATTCAGGCTCAAGAGAAGTAAAAGCAATTGAGGTAAATATACAAAACAATGAACCTTAATGTTCGTCAGTGCGGTTTCGGCCCTAATGAAAAAGCAATTATGAAGACAGTTAGCGACTGGATAATGATAGCTTACATGCAACTAAGATTCAAGACTTCAATAATAATTATGATGGAAAAATATGAAAGGAGAAGTATATAGAAAATGTGTAAGAAATAAAAAAGCATAATATTAATGTAGTGTAAACGAACACACACATACATGCATAGGTAAAAATAAAGGTAATCCACGGAAGAAAATGAAAAACGAGACCTGCCTGAGATCTTTCGGTTTTAACGACCCTTTACTAGAGGCACGATTTGCCTCTAGTAAAGGGTCGTTAAGACCGAAAGATATCGGCAGTTCTCGTTTTTCATTTTCCTTCGTGGCATTACCTTTATTTATACATAGCATCACGTTTTAAATATTTTCGTGATCAAGTTGTACATACATAGACGTGCTTTTGTGTATGTGAGCATGAAAATGTATTTTTCTACCTATAAAAATACCAGGACATATACACATAATGACATTTTGAAATGCGCACCTATCACAACCGAGTCAAGGCAATAGGATTAAGTAGTGGAAAGGTCTTTCTATGTTAAACCTTGGCTTTGCAGATTAAAAGTGATAAATTATTCTTTTGGAATATGTAATAATATTAAATGTTCATCAGAAAAAAGGAAGAAAATTCTTAATGAGCTGGTTACCAACAGAATTAACAGAACAATAAACCTACCTTCTAAAAGATATTGTTGCATGACTGTATTATTTATCTTTGTAGAGTATTTTTTGCTGTTTGGTACACTTGTGAAAACCCAGGTTCTCTGATTAATACCAGATCCAGTTAAAAGATTCTCAGAACCTCGTATATTAGTAGATTTTCCCACTAACTTCGTCAATTCTTATTCACAAATATGTTTTCGGATATCTTGTTCAATCGATACCTTCTTAAGAAATCATGCGTTCCTTTTTATGTTAAGAGCTTGTTGGAGCTGCCGTCTCCCCTACCCTCCCGATCCCATACCTACCCCGCCCCCCAACTGGGGAGGGCAAACAGGTTTGCAGAAGGAGAGTGGATGTCTCTCCTACCCTCCCGTTTCCCTACCTACCCCGAAGGAGGTGGGTGGCTGTGTCATGTCTCCCCTACGGTCACCCGGGCGAGGACAAACCAGATCAGATTCTCTCGGATTTTCTATTTATAGACAACATTGTTGATAAGCATCATACAGATTACTGAAAGTACAATTATAATTTAAACGAAAAAACAGAACTGAAATTGCATGTCTAATAACTTCAATAAAAAAAAGGAAACAAAGAGCAGCTTCCAAAGACGAAGTGTAAAGCATACGTCAATATAAGTCAAAGCAAACGCGCAAATCATAGTTTAATCCAACAAACCAACAATTCGAATGTCCCATTAGTTCTAATCAGAAAAAGCAAGAGCAACAACAACAATAATAATGAAGGAAATAAAAAAAAAAGTAAATAACACCTGGGACAGGACTGGAGGCGGTACCATTAATGACAGGAGCAATGCTCTGCCGTAGCCTGATGGATCGAGGTTAATTAAAGTGAGATCGAAGGGTAAAAAGAATTCCTCCACGACGAGGCCACGGCAGAGCTGATCCCAAGAGCAAAGTGCCTCCTCCTCCTCCTCCATCAGCAATAAAGGGAAGGCTAATGTCTCTCAGAGTTGAGCATTAGGCATCTTGCAGCGCCCTTAATGACAGCCCCAAGAAGGATTGGCCTGCAAGACCTACTGGGGCGCCTCTCTCTGGGACCAATCTGGGACCAGTCCGAGATAATAATTCTCCTAATAAGCAAAGCGGAGGAGGTAATCATATACACATTCCAAACGTCGCTCTGATAGAAATTTATGGTTAATGGACATAACATCCGGGGGTTAGTCAGTGTATCACGGACTTATATAATTCTCTCTGGCCTCCATTAAGGAATGTTGGTCGCAACGACCCGATTTTACAGACTGATTTAAACGGCTGATTTAACGGCTTCCATTTCAAATTCATCAAACACAAAGTCACACACATATACACAAAACAGATCTATATCTATAATAATATATATATATATATATATATGTTATATATATATAATATATATATATAAATATAGATAAATATGTACATATTATGATATATATATATATATATATATATATCCATAAATATATATCTCATTTAGATGAGATATGAAACAAAAGTACCGAAATGCAGATTGGAGGAAATATAATTAGTTTGGTGTATAATATATATATATATATATAATATATATATATATATATATATATCCATAAATATATATCTCATTTAGATGAGATATGAAACAAAAGTACCGAAATGCAGATTGAGATATAATTAGTTAGTGGTATAATATATATATATATATATATATATATATATATATATATATATATATATAGTATATATATTACATTTATTATACATAACTAATTTCTCACTCTGCATTTCGGTTACTTTGGTTTCATATCTCATCTAAAATGAGGCCCTAGTTTACTCTGTTTAAGCGAGTGAATTCATTAAACTACTTTACAATTTTCGCTGAGCTATTTCCTCTTTTCTACGAAATTCGGTGGCATGTAATGCGACAGATGTTTATTGCTCATGTTAAATTAAAAGGAACGTATGCCAGCACATGTAACGACTGTAGGAATAAAAAGAACAATGCACTATGAACGCATAAGAAGCCATCCTTATCAAATGATTTAATTCGTCGTAGAGAAGTTCACTCAATTAGAAATAATTAGGCAGATTTCATTTTCTTATTAAACTGGTGGCCATTGAATGAGAAATAATTAAATTGTAACTTTGTTCGATTATAATTTGTAAAATCTGGGCTTCGACATTAAAAAGTTGAAGTTTTTAAAACTTTTTATATCACATTCACACTGGTTTGTTGACATTATGAAGTTACGGAGAAAGCTATATGAATCTGTTATGGGCTACGAAAATTTCTGTAAATAAATGTTATGTCCGATCAAAAGAAAGGTATAATTATACCAAGAGTATTAAAAGTAGTATATAAAAAGAACGGGATACAAAATCTGCGTTAAAATTCTACCCTCTCGGTTAATGTTCTTCAGTATCCAGAGTACTGAAAGTCAGCTGAAAGAAATCCTTTGGCTCCCTAAAATCTGAAAGGTCTCCTTGGATTTCTTACACAGATCATTATTTCCACAAGCTAAAGTTACCAAAATAAAACTGATAGAGCATTATCGAAGCTCACTCCAAGAAGAATGTCAAACCAACTCAGATACATTCCATACCTCAAAAGGAAATTCTTGCTGTGAAGTTTAAAAAAATCTTTTTGTTGTTCAGTTTTGTATTTAAAATGTCGCAAACCTCGCTCTTCTGGATAATGGCCAATGTGCAGTTGTAGCTTGAGCATCATCACAGTAATTGTTGTAATGACTACCTCTGATTCCAAAGGTAAAATGCATACTAGTTACGCTAACGACAATTTTTATCACTGTCAAAGCAATTGGCCATTACCCCACAATCCACGTCCAGTTATCAGATTTCTGATTGAAACTGAATGCTGTAAAACCGCCTAGCATCCCAAAACCAACAGGACACACACAGACAAAACCTCACATCAGATCCTACTTACATAACTCTCGATCTACTAACACTTACCTAATTAGTTTCCCATTAAAAGACAATTAAATGCAATTAGTGTCAAGTGGTTTAAAGCCAGTTCCTCGGCCTGCATCACTAATCTTCTTCCTTCAACAAATATTCGACCGCCGAGGCCGAACCGTTTCCCCGCCTACCACACAAACACACGCACGCACATACAAACACACACATACACACAGGGGTTTCTTTACGACCGACCACCTTATTGGTCCCTACCTCTCCCCCACCATACCCGCCATAATAGGCAGACCTTCAACACCAGTGGTCCTTAGCCTCGAAGACCCTACAGAATTTGGCGAGTCCCTTAGCCTCACTTAGAATATTAGAATAATAATAATAATAATGCCATTTATTTTACTTCAGGGCCAAATACAAAGCTAAACAAGCTAAATACAATACAATGCATAAAATTTGGATACACGATGTAAAAATCATTGATGAAGAACGATTATATCCAAATATTGCTGACAACAACAACAACCACAACAACAACCAACAACAACAATAATAATAATAATAATAATAATAATAATAATAATAAGTTATTTCTCAAGCAGCACCCATATGCCAACACAGAATTCAGGAATATTTCTCTAAACAATAATTAGTTTCTGCAGTGAACATAAGTGTGACAGTGAAAGGATTGCTACTGTGAGTAGCTGAAAGTAGACAGTAAAAAGTTTGCATAAATACCTTTCCATAACGTTCCTCTTCGCCTTTTCTCATTGTTGTATCTATAAACAGAATCATAAAAATATTTAGTAATTGAGTTTTTCCAAACCTTTTCCTGAAAGCGCCAATGAATTTTGTAACCGAAATCATTAGCTTAGATTTAAGCATGCACGATGTTACGAGTCAAGATATTACATAAGTATAGTAACAATGTAAAAGTAACATAGTGCGCTTAGGAGTGAACAAACAGGACGTTTTTAGAAGTATAAAAATGCAGACTGACTGATAAAAAGTCATTTACGGTTGCAACACTGAACCGCTTGAGTATGGGGCCTTTGACAAACATGGCATTTGAACAACATCTCAGTGACCTGAAAATCCATCATGCCTCAATTTTGAAACAGCTTCAAATTTAGACCCTGGTGCCCTTGATTTATTCGTTACTGGACTACCACCTATAAGATAAAGGAAAGACGTCATCTCAACTAACAAACAGGTACAGTACTCCAGAAAGATATTCTTTCCACTATTATCGTCTGGTGTTAAAAATTAAAGTGACTTTCCACAGCGAAATTCCTTAACCGTTAAATGTAACGATTACACCCTTTTACCGACAGTTTTCTGTAGGATAACGATATATATTATTAGATATCTATCTAATTTAGTTTCTTAAATGAATTCATTCTCAAAATAATAAGCTATTCTATTAATGAAGCTTCGGGTAACAAGGAAGAAACCTTATGAGTTTTGTGAGAACTTATCTCCGTAGCCTCGAAAAACCAACCTGGTGTGTTGGATTGTCTTACTATCTACTTTCCGTCGCCTAAATGAAGTTACAATAGTTGTGGTGATGGGGGAGGGGCGATTAGGGTGGTGGGGGAGATGTTTGGGGGAGGGGATGAGGATTATATTGAAAAACTCTCCTATCCTGAAAAGTTTTCAAGAACGAACTCAATTTTTAGACTTGTAATTCCTCAAAGGAAAACGGCAAAGCCATCCAGTCATATTTCAGAACAAAGAAGGAAATATTAAGGAAATATTTTCGCTTGTCAGAAAAGCAAAAACCATCCATTGATTTCTTTAGGTGACATGACATAAATCACTCTTGCATTATGCAAATATAGGCACATTTCTATATACATAAGAACACGAGTAGAAACTTCGTTCATTTGTACTACAGCAACAGCGTCAAAACTCTTACAAAAGAAAAACTCTCTCTCTCTCTCTCTCTCTCTCACTTTCTACTTGAACATTTATGGAAAAACTCTCTCTCTCTCTCTCTCTCTCACTTTCTACTTGAACATTTATGGAAAAAAACTCTCTCTCCATCTCATTACTTGAACATTTCTTTTCGATATTGAAAATCTCTCTCTCTCTCTCTCTCTCTCTCTCTCTCTCTCTCTCTCTCTCTCTCTCTCTCTGTATTCGTACATTTGTTTTCGATATGCAGAAAACTATTCATCTCGTTCTCTCTCTCTCTCGTACATTTATTTCCGATGGCAAAAAACTAGTCATCTCTCTCTCTCTCTCTCTCTCTCTCGCAAATATGCGTCAAGTACGTGCTGCAGACTGCGAGGCACTTAAGCAAGGTAGCAGTGAGATTTGCATATCAAACAGAAATAATTTGATTAGGATCGGAATGCCCGTTTGGCCTGTTCCATAAATACCACTTCTGGGATCTAACAAGCTTGTTCCTGTGAATTTATTAGCATCGAAAATTGGCTTCCCCGACGGAAATGTCTCTCGCTGTATTAGAGGAACCACTCTTCTCGTTTTAAGAGGAGAGAGAGAGAGAGAGAGAGAGAGAGAGAGAGAGAGAGAGAGAGATTCTTTGTCTAGTGTATACAAGCGCGACTGATTGAATGATCATTTTGATAAAGTGGCGTCGCAACTATCAAGATCATCTGGGCAGACCAAAGAGTTCCTGAGAGAGAGAGAGAGAGTACTTTACATAGTGTATACAAGTGCAACTGATTGAGTGGTTCATTTTAATAGAGTGGCGTTGCAACTAGCAAAATCATCTACGTCGACGACAGAGCTAATGAGGAGGAGAGAAAGGGAGTGAGGGACAGTTTTTTGCATAATGACAATATATGTAACTTTGCAGAGAGAGAGAGAGAGAGAGAGAGAGAGAGAGAGAGAGAGAGAGATGAATAGTTTATTTGCACTCGGAAACGGAAACAAATGTACGAGAGAGAGAGAGAGAGAGAGAGAGAGAGAGAGAGAGAGAAGAATAGTTTTCTGCATATCGAAAACAAATGTTCGAGTAACGAGAGAGAGAGAGAGAGAGAGAGAGAGAGAGAGAGCCCTTACATAACGAAGACGAAGTTCTTATAATAGTGGCTGGCTGATTGTCGCCGAATGAATCCTTGGAGCCAATAGCAGCGGCAGCGTCGCGTCCGAGGACCGAGCGACCTGGAGCCCGGCCCGCCAGCCCAGGAGCACCGGGAGCGTCCCCCGCTCCCCCACTGCCCGGACTCCTGCAATCAGCTGACGATAAAACCGTCACGTTTATCATGGCAGCCAATGGCGCGTCACTTCCACTCCGGCAATTCCGAATAAGAGAGATTTCCGGTTAAGGGAAGAAATATATAAGGAGAACGGAGCGTCGGGAGGAGTGTGACATTCGGCCTCCTTGATAATATTTGTCCACCGGAGCGACAACGGAGTCGTAACGCTATTCCCGGCGTTGTCATCGGTTTTATACACCGATTGCCATTTCATTATTGTGAGGCGAGGGCAGCAGGCAGCCACCAGGGGCATCTTAACCTTCGGGTCGGGGGAGAATGGGCTCATATAAAGGTATTCACCTTGATGGAAAGTGAATGGGAACTGAACGAAGCAGATATTACCTGAAGTCAGATGGAATAATGCATATATATATATATATTATATATATATATATATATATATATATATATATATATATTATATATGTATTATATATATATATATATATATATATATATATATATATATATATATATATATATATAATATATATATATATATATATATATACACGCTTCTCGAATGCATTTACCATTCCTACCATCTACCATGAAAACCACTCAAGAGTATAACAATATTTTCACACTAAGTACGAAGAATTAATCCGGATACATGAACGGGAAGTGGAATTTCTTTTAATTTATATACACGGACATACGTCTCTACTAAATAGGTTTCATTATTGGCAGAAAACCTGACTTGGCAGACCATCCCTTCGCAGTATTTATTCTTAATTATTCTTCAAATTATGAAAAATGTGTTAATTTTGCTGTAATTACCATTATCATGCGTAACAGTTGAATGGCCTTAAAAATGGATTCCTAAAAGAAGTTGTAATTTTAGGATTAACAATAAATCACAAACACATACACACACAAACGTACAAACACACACACACGCACATACAGAACGTGGCGTAGTGACCGTGAAATCAATATTTACCTCCTCAACCAGTGACCCGGAGATGAAAAGGGTCAATGAGTTGTGAAAAGGGCCAGCCAGCCTCTAGGCGGCTCCCAAAATGTGAAAGAAGGGGCAGGAGGAGAAATGAAAGGGGCGACGTGGAATGGGGGAAAAATAAACGGACGTGAATGCTGCTGGAAGGCTCTCCGCTGGCGAGAGAGAGAGAGAGAGAGAGAGAGAGAGAGAGAGAGAGAGAGAGAGAGAGAGAGAGAGAGAGAGAAGCTTTACCTTGACATTTCCCCGAAATTCTTGGTGCTGAAAAATTGATAATTTTGTAACAGTCTCATTTGAAGGGCAGTTAATTACTTAATAATAATAGTAATAATAATAATAAAACACAGTGTATCGGATGCAACGGAGGCATCTTAAATAGACCAATACCTTTGCACACACGAACGCAAACTTTATAATAATGACTTATGAAGGTAAAAATATCTATAAAACACTGTATACCCTCACACTTTTCCGCCACGTATTTCGGATACTTCTTCTGTATCCCTGTTCATTGGTGAAGTGTTTCACCAGTGAACAGGGATACAGAAGGGTAAGTATCCAAAATATACATATGCAACGTTATATAAAATTTTTTATGGGCATTTCTATCTATAGTGTACTGTTGGATTACAGTAAAATACCTTCATATGTACATATATATTATTTAGGACAGTATAATGTCTGGGTGAAGTATACAAATTTGCCAACCGATGAATCTGTGCTGTGGCCGGCTTTGCAGAAGCTTCGAGAAATTTCATTTTAACTGTGTTTTAAGAAACGGGTGAACATTTTTTTTTATTATTTGCGTAATGCTACTAATGTGCAAAGCAGGCAGATTTAGTATTACTGTGAAATCAACATCAGATTCTTCCAGAAAGACTGGTCCTCTTCCGCCTTTCCTCCAACGAGCAAATTGACCCTAAAAGGCGTGAACATAATTGGCCCTTCTAAAATTAGAACCGGAGGAGAAAGACGTCAAGGGGAGAGAAAATTGCGAGAGAAATAATGAGCCATTGTTTGCCCGGTCATGTGGTTCCTCTTAGTATGATGCTTCCTCGTTCTCTCTCGCCCTCCTCCTCGGGTATAGAATTCTCATATTAGGAGGGCGTGGGTACCAAGGGGACCAGGGAGGGACTGGGACTTCCATGGACCGTGAGGACTACAATGCCTCAGTCAGTGTGGTCGAAAGGCGGGCATTAAGAAGTGTGAACAGCGTCCGGAGTGACCCCAGGGAACGTTTGGACAGATTTACAAGCAAAGATAGATGAGGATATGGCCCCCTTGAAGAACGCCAGTTGCCAAGAAGGGTCAGAGCCTCCCTTCGATATCTGACAAAAAATATGCTAAAGAATAAATATAGAAATCGTGATTTATTTCCCAGTGAAGTTTTCCAAGAAATCTTAATGTCTGACTTTTAAGAAAAGGGAATTATGCTAAATTCGACTGTAAAAAAGACGTTAGGGTTGTCGAACGCCTCGAGTTGGCAAGAGTTGTGGTCAGTAGCCCATTTTCTATGGTTACGAGGACAATTTTCTCTGGTTAGCGGACAAGTTGTCTGGGCCAAACCAGACACTAGTGGTGAGGGGTGTCTAAGGGCCTGTTGGGACAATTTCTTAAATAGTTTAAAAGTCTATTTGGAAACGGTGTGGTTAAGCCGCTACTACCCCCTGACAAATGGCTCTCATGACGTGAGAAGGAAAATTGAAAAACACACCAGGAAATATTCTTTGCTAAATTGCTCTTGAAATTCATTCAAACAATTCAGTTGTTCTGGAGCATATGGCGAAGAAGAATGAAGTCCTTGAACTATTTCTATAGTATTTTCTTGAATGAAATCTCTCATATCAACGCCTGAAATACAAGAGCAAGATACTCTAATTCAAGGAAACAAATACTACAGTGTAACATGTCTATTACCAGTTCACATTCGGACTGATGCCCTCTGAGTTAATAAACCAGCGTTCGTGAATCATCAATAGTTTATTTTCATCTATTATGGCATCGATCTGACTTGGAATCTGAATGTTATTATACTTTTCATCAGATATTACTTAAAATGCACAGGACTGGAAGCCCTTTCAATAGCACTGGGAAACCAAACGGCAACTTGATACCGAAAATTTACAAGGATAATAATAATAATAATAATAATAATAATAATAATAATAATAATAATAATAATAATAATAATAATAATAATAATAGCAACAGTAAAAATATTGGGAATCGTAGAAGCAAAAGCTAATCAACAAAAAAGTGGAATGGCAACACTGGTGATTACGATGATATTAAAGAAGAAACTGTAGCAATATCAATTTCACGAAACTGTAAGAAGATCAACTAAACTACCAGAGCTCGGGAGTAATGAATGAAGATCAAGGGTTGAAATCTGGTGAGGGAAAGATTAGTATGTGACCCCCAAATTGGATTATAACCTTAATATGGAAAATAATAATGATATTTGGACTTTAGCATGAAATGAAAACTGTCATATGACTTATGATGGTGACTCGAAATCATCTAATTACTATAACATACCATAGACGGTAATAACAGCATAATTTATTGCAATTGCTCATTTTTAGATACATTTCCACAACATTACACACCGTTATAGTTTAAAAAAGACGATAATAATGATACTTGGTAAACATTAATGCAGCGGAAAATACGTGTATTTTAACACTGAGAGAAAACTGTTTTCATCGTGACTGACGGTAATTTGAATTAAAAAAAAAAAAACGTCAAACACGGATAGAACATCTCGACTTTGCAGATTACCAAGTGTGACAGTTAAACACAGATTACAGAAGGTCTGTGATTAGGCAAAACGGCGTCGGGATGTATTTGTTGACTTAAGAATCTTCACTATGTGCGTTGCCTACTTTGACGTTAAGATAATCGTGAATAATAACATAAGTAAAATTTTGCTCTTGGATTATCAAACGAGCAACCACTTCTAAAAACGTTTTCGATGTGATTTTCTCGTTTTCTTAAAAAAAAAAGAAAAAGAAAACGTGCCACAATGTAAATTATTTTAATCACCAAAATCACAAAATTTTACTCCTCGTTTTTCTATTTTCTCTTCCTCCTCCTACTCGTCGTCTCTTCCTCCTCCTCCTCTTCTTCTTCGTCTTCTTAATTAGGAGGACGTCGGAGCATGGGAGGGGGAGGGGGGGCGTTACACCTGGCCCATAGAAATGCGTTTCTCATGTCCTCAATTGTTCCAGACGTCACGGTCTACAGCATCTCTAATGATGTAAATCAGTGAAGGCAAACTGACAGATTTACGGCTACACTGGACCAGAACCCAGCTCCAATGGCAGATTTATGGATTTATTGTCCTCGTGTCCAGATTTTTACAAGCCAAAGAGATTTCGGGTAACATGTTAATGAGAGAGAGAGAGAGAGAGAGAGAGAGAGAGAGAGAGAGAGAGAGAGAGAGAGGAGAGAGAGAGATGCCGTACTTTTCGAGTCGAAAGATATCTTAATTGATAGATAGCTTTAAAATAAAGAAACTAATACTTTCATTTTAAATTTAAGACAAAGATTTATGTTAATACGGGTAACCCCCTTTTTGTTTAACGAGTAAACAGTCTCTGCAATTTTCAAATAAAAGTACAGCAAAGATAAACGATAATATATCATTACAATATATACTTAGCAATAACAAGGCAAATGAGCAGATGGTAAAAACACAAGAAGAAATAACTGATAGATTATAAATACTTTTTATCGCTAATATGTGAATAATACCATAATTTAAAAGAAAAAATACTAAAATGTTTCTTCTTACTTCGGAACTAAGAACGAATTAATTATTCGATAATCTTCGAATAAAAAACTAATTCCAAAAATAATGACAGTCTAAAACAATTAAATTCCATAATATGTAAACAGATTCATCAGCGTCTCCCTCATACACACACACACACATAATATATATATATATATATATATATATATATATATATATATATATATATATATATATATATATATATAGATAGTTATCCACCTCCCAAGTCATAATGTTCGCAGTAATTCATTCCCGTGTAAAACAGATCTAACGACACAACCTATCCTTTTGTATCTTCTGCAGGTGCACCTCAGGTCCCCCTTCATCATGAACGGCGTCTGCGTCAGGTGGAGAGGATACGTAGACCTCGAGAGGCTGGATGGTGTTGGATGCTTGGAGTTCGACGAAGAAAACGCCGCCGTAAGTCCTCAATAATTACTGCTTAGGAAACAACTTGCGCTTTTATAGATCTCGAAGGGAATGAAGAGATTATTTTCTTTTGCTTTGTTATTTTCCAGCAAGTATAAGCATAGTTTTTTTCTTTCTTTCCTAAGTCTTTGCATTACACCACATTTGAAACTGACAGTTATGTACCATAAAATGCAATCATCGCTTTATTAACTTACTTCGTTATAGACAAAACTCTCTCTCTCTCTCTCTCTCCTCTCTCCTCTCTTCTCCTCTCTCTCGTCTCTCTCTATCTCTCTCTCTCTCTCTCTCTCTCTCTCTCTCTCTCTCTCCCCCTTGCACTAAAGCGCCAATGTAACTAGAAATGGTACATTGACAACATCTACAACTGATTAAAAGATCCACATTTGTAAGCACATTATGTGCATGTATGGTCCAACATACCTCTTCAATTGTTATAGTTACAAATATATGTACAGACAATTGTGTATCTTACAACCATGACAAAAGAGCACGATGTAGTTTTGTGGTTGTGACAGACCATTTCTCTCTCTCTCTCTCTCTCTCTCTCTCTCTCTCTCTCTCTCTCCTCTCTCTCTCTCTCTCTCTCTCTTTCTCTCTATATATATATATATATATATATATATATATATATATATATATATATATATATATAAAAAAAAAAAAAAAAAATATATATATATACACACACACACATATATATGAATGAAACAATAGGAAAAACGAAAATGCGTCCACCGTAATCGTGAAGACGCGGAACCCAAGAGGAAAAAACAGAACCAGAACAAGCCGTGCTTTAACCGCACTGGATTTTATAAAACTATTATTTGGTACCAGATAATAACTATAATTAAACCCAATTTACGATAATGGCATCTCGTTTTTTCAACTTTCTCTCTGAAGGGACGGAGATCAGTTTTAATAAATTTAATGAAGGGTTACGAGGTAACTCTAATATCGTTTTATCCTCCATTAAATTATATATTTCTCATATCTCCCTAACGATCGCCGTGCCACAATAAATACGTGTGTGTTCAAGAAGATCGAAGAGACTCACTACCCACCTCTTAAGCTTGTAAGTCAAATGGAGCCAGCCTCCTCTGGAAAGCCATTTGTTGACCACGAGGAGAAAGCGCTCTCGGGAATATAGATCGCCTTCTGGGTTTAAATAGATATATGACTGTTCCATTTTCTACGCCTCTAAAAAGCACTCTTTACGGGTTTATTCGTCTAAATGGAACAGCTAATTTCGTCTACGGTTTTTTTTTTGTTATTTCTAGGTATGTGGTTATCACGAAACCTCGAGAAACGACCAGTGCTGTAGTATGTTATGGTCATACTATGTTCATTATTTTTACAACCGTATGCTCCAGATGCCAATAGGGGGAAATCCTAATATGCCTAAAAATTCAAGTATGTTAAAAGTGTTTTTAATAGCAAAATTTTTAGTTACGTACATAGACGGCTAATAAAGTATTTTTCTTCACAAGTAGAGGCCTAGTAGTCCTAGCACTCGCTACAGAGCGAGTACTCAGAATAAGACAGACTTACTGAGATTTGTTCAAAGCACAAAACTGGAAGTTTAAAGAGCCTTTAACAAACTTACGGTCCAAATTCAAAACTTCAAAACGAACAAGTGGCTTATAACTATAAATGTATACATAGAAATGCTCTTAAAGGGAGATCAAGCATCTATAAATAATTTTCAGTAAGCAAGCAGTTTACCAAAGCTCTATATTTTTTTTATATTATTATTAATGATGAAAAATGAATTCTAAAATTATGTATAAAATCACTGGTTATTATTGGCATTTGTCTAATTATTTTTAGAAGTAATGTGTTTGTCAGAAGTGAACGTTCTCTGACATTCTATTTAACTATGTCGAACGATAAAGGATGTGTATTTAATTAAGAAACCTACTTGCTAATTTATATCTAACATTTAAATTTCCTATAGTGATACCTGTATTCAGACGCGTCAACAATTGTTCATAATAAGATATGCACAATCACAGAGGTTTATCACCCACAATCTCTTCAAGATGAAGGAACCCTTGTTTTCTGAGCGATTAATGAAGTCAATTTAGGTAGAGAGAAAACAGCGCTGGTCCAACATGACTGATATCCTGCGTTAAATTCACGTCATTAACCTATTCTTACCATAGAAGATTATTTTAAGAACTAAGAGACTTGGCGAATCTCGCCACGTCCTCAGTATATTTCTAGAATCGTTCAGATGTCAGTGTTGATAAACAGTTACAAAACCTGCCAGAAATGGGCACTGAATAACGAGGCTGCTATAGCGGGTCTCTCTGCGATTTACATAAAGGATGATAATTTCTACTCATAAAAACACGAATTACTCCGTAATTATATCTTCCGGCGTAATATGGGCCGGCTTTGAGTTTACATGTTGTGATCTCCAGAAAAAGATGATGTTTTTTTTTTCTTTTTTAGCTTTCGCTGCTATAAAAATAATTTTTTTTCTGTTTCCTTTAAAAATCTTCTGATATCTCTGTTCATTCCTTCATAACAGTTTTCGTAACAGATGTAAGAATGCGGAATGCAAATCTCTCTCTCTCTCTCTCTCTCTCTCTCTCTCTATATATATATATATATATATATATATATATATATATATATATATATATATATATATATATATATATATATATATATATACCTACAAATTACTGGTACCCTAAAACAATTCTCCTTCTGATTTTAATAAGTTATTGACCTTTTTACCTATTTATCTATTCATTTGTTAATTTATCTTTATTTTCTAATATCTTATTTTTTGTTGTATTTCCTGTTATCGGCTGAAATTTTTTTTTCAAATGAACGCTGTATTCTTTGGAAATTTGATTTTCAGTCAGAGGATCTTGCAAGGCTGTTCCATATGAATAAGGTTCATATCCTGAACAACAACAACAACAACAACAATAATAATAATAATAATAATAATAATAATAATAATAATAATAATAATAAAATAATAACTTTCTAGTTTAAAGAGGACCCTAGAAGCCTGTTCCATATGAATGAGGCTCATCTCCTGAACAACAACAACAACAGCAACAGCAATAATAATAATAATAATAATAATAATAATAATAATAATAATAATAATAATAATAATAATAATAATAATATTAACTTACTCGTCTAAATACTTGATGCTAATGGACATCCCATTTCAACTTTCCCTTCAGGAGGAAGACCGAATCCTGCGGGAAGAAATCGAGAAATACAAAGCCCGCCTTCGCGAATTCGAAGAAAAGCAGAGGGCCTTCCGAGTACCCACGACGAGCCACGCCCACGCTCACGCCCACGCCCATGCACACTCAGAGCAAGCTAACATACAAGTCCGCTAGCAGGTAAGGTTTGTCACGTAATCTCTGACACGTAGGTCTGTGATGGATGGTTATTACTGCAGTGCTGCATACACGTACACAAATACACACGCACGCACACACAAACACACACACATCCATACACACACACACATATATAACAAATACATATAATAAGTAAATAGGTAACTTATATATATTATATATATATATATATATATATATATATATATATATATATATATATATATATTTAAGCGAATACCACAGGAAAAAGAAAGTTAGAAATCCAAGCGCTTGTGTCTTTACTAAGACATTGTTCCTTGACAATGTCTTAGTAATGACGAAAGCACTTGGATTTCTGTCTATCATTTTCCTGTGGTATTCGCTTATTTAATGAAGTCACGTGCATCTACTGTGATTTTTTAAGCATATATATATATATATATATATTATATATATATATATATATATATATATATATATATACAATTCGAGGTCAAGTAAGTTAACTTTTCACATACACAATTGTTCTGTGCAGTAGCATAATTACTAGAAGGACCTCATTCAAACTGGATGGTATCTAGTTGAATGCATAGCTCCTCTAGAGACCATCCAATTTGAATGGGGTTCTTCTAGTAATATATATGTGTGTGTGTATATATATATATATATATATATATATACACACATATATACCATATATATATATATTACCAATATATATATAGTATATATATATGTGTATATATATATGTATATTATGTATATGTATCTATAATTATATATATTACTTTTATGCCCACGTCCCCAGATAAATTTACAGAATCATCTATTTATATGTATTTTGAATAATCATATTTAGTTGCCTTAGGCCACTACGGCCTGAAACTATATTTCACAACATATTGGTTTCCACACTAGGTCATTTATTTACCGGCAATTCCTCCCCCTCCGTAGATTTTGAGCCTCCTTCATCGAAAGCTGTAGACAACGGTAAGCAACAGCGCAAGAAGAAAAGGAAGAAAAACCAGAAGAAGAAGAAGAAACAGACATGTAGGATATCTGACACGAGTTCAGGAGACGCATTATCATCTTTTTTTTTTTTTGCGTGTATCCGTATGCAGTTGTTCCAAAGCAAAAGAAGACTGTTATCTTCCCATAAGTAAGAACTAATAATATAAATTAGAATATTCACTTACGCGCAAGTGTTAAGATTACTGACGTAATTTCCGTGCGTCACTGAATTTCTCAGAATGAATTATGCTCGTATAACCAATAAGAAATTTACAGCGTTGTTGTACATTTACAACATACAGTTTGGTGATATCGTTACAACCTGCATTTCTTCGCATTTTATCCATGAACTCTTATCTCTAATAGAAAATGACTGCGTTCCAAGAAAAAGCATAAAACGATTAATACAAGAAAAAAGACAAATATAGATAGATGGAAATTCAAAAATGAGAAACAGATTAAAATTACCAATAAATCACAGAAACAGTTGAAAATCGGTTCTGTACCCAACGCGACGGAATGCAAGCGCAAGAACATTGGAACAAGCGACGACAAGAGCAAAATACATAGAAAGAAAATGCTGGCAGCTGCAATTGAAAAAAAGGCAACTATATCAAAGACCAGATGGTTAAACTTTTGGGTCAACACGAATTTCTGAAGAAGAGGCTATTTACGAATACCACTACAGAAAAGACCATGAACAAATAAAATACAAGACTTTCAGAAAATCTGAAGTCACCAATTTAAACAAAGGAAAGATGTAAGAGACTTTTACTATGACTTTCCGTAAAAGAAAATTGTGTACATATTTATACATTTAGAGTCGTAAATGTCTAAACACTAAACATGCATACATGATTTTGCGGAAAATATTGACAGGTGAACTTGCTAAATTATCACCAGGTAATTCAGCTAATAATTTGCTTTTTAAAGATGTCTCATTTTATATGTGATTAATCATGAAGGAATTACTGCTTACACAGGTGAAATTATAAATATGTAATTAGATTATTTTTGTTGTTACACACTTGATATATATACATACATATACATATACGTATATATTTACATATATTATGTGTGTATATATATATATATATATATATATATATATTTATATATATATATATGTATACATATATATAGTGTATCCTATACAAAGAACACTAATATTACCGACATAGTTATCAGGATCTATTACATATACTGTAATTGTATACATATATTTGAATGTATAAAGAAGGACCCAACTAATAACCCCAAGTGGGTCCCAGAATACAATTATTTTGCTTACGGTGTATACCAGTAACTATGTGCCACATCTCATAATAGCTTCTATTATGTATATATATAGTATACTATATATATATATACATATATATATAATATTCTTTCTTTTTTCTCGCCCTTGGAGACCTTCCGCTGGCTCGAGTAAAAACCAGAAATCTATATCAACACTATAAGACTCCTAACGCCCTCAGGGCTCACTCCCGTTTGACGTGTTTACAAAATTAGACCAAGGACGCCTGTAGGATGCTGACATTTCCTCACTATTCTCTATTTCACTGCTTTCTTGTGCATGTGTATATATATGTATGTGTATTTACATATCATAGATATACTTGTATATGTATACATGCATATATATATGTATGTATAAGTATACACACTTATTCAGTTCTATATAGCTTTACTCCTCAAATTATGTCAGTTATGTTGGTGCAAGATGACAGACTGACTTACAATTAAATCATACAATATCAAAAATGACTTGAAAATCACACGAGAGAAAATGAGGTCAAGATATGAGAAATCTATGAAGATAAAGCATAGACATGTTACCACATAAGATTATTACCGCAAAGTTGTATTTACGACCAACATATAACTACTAAGACCTCCTTTCTCCCTTTTATAGGTTTCAATGTTAGTCTGTCCATCTATTTTAATAATAAAAAAAAATTTTAACATCATTAAAAAAAATGTCAGTATCCGCGGGCGGTCGTCTACAAAGCCGGCAAATGAGAATCGAGCTTTCCTCAGAGACTTTATTTTCATGTTTTCTCTTTTACCGTAAAAGACAGCGAATAAACATGAGCTGACTCTCTCATCAACCCACGAGGCGCAGATCGATATACTAATTGCGCCTCCTGCTTAAACGGATTCACCAGTAACTTCATAATGACTTAATTAAGTGATTAACACACAACAGCTTCTCTAACGCTGACGGCTAATCCATTCTAAGCAACATTTCGTTTCGTTTTCTTTCGATTTCCGTTTTGACTTGATTGATATCGTAAGGTATAGGACGGTCCTTACGCAGGAGATGCCATACCACATATATTTATTTTGTTCGTATTTCCGGTTAGGTTTGTCTTTGAAAGATCGGCGAATTTACGCAACAGTTCAGATTTCCATTTGGTCCGCTCTTGGGCGTCTTGTTAGAAGTATATGTATATCTTCGGCTACAAACCTGTTACCTACGAGGATACCTGTGCCGTTCCCGTTCAACCTATAGGAACCAGAGGTTGGCCGATCTGAGTTCTAGAGGATATAAACGACTCTGTATTACTTTATTTTATCCACGTTAATTATTGTTGACGGTATCTTCATCGATTTCCCAAAGACAAACTTTCTTCCGCTCCCTCCAAGACAAAGAGAAAAAAAATACATAGTACCAAGGATAGATATTACGAAGTGAAATTTTCCTCGCTGAAGAGCGTTCTTTATCGGTTCAAGACCCTGAAAGCACGTTAATGGATAATACCAAAGATATTGTTGACTCGTAGCTTAATTCAAAGGAAGACGATTCTCCCCTGATGGTTAAAATGTTCCTGGGATGCTGTGAAGATGTTTTTCAAAAGGTACTGGAAAATTTATATCAATCTGATGTGAGGGGCAATGGTTACCTTCGAGGTAAATGGTGATTTTATGTGACAAATTATAATCGGTCCAATTTGGGTGGTCAGGTGCGTTTATGAAGCAAATTTGAATATTCGGGTGCGTTGACGAAATATGAACAAATATGAGTGAAATTCAATCTGATTTTGATGATGGGTTGAAATTCGTTATCATTAATTCATAAATACTCTGTTTCAGTATCAGGCTAAATCTCACTTGACTCCTAAAAATTGGACTGATTATGTGCTTTCTTTTACTAACACTAATAATAAGGTTCTTTACAATAAGGATTGACTACAGCATTATTATAACAATTATGCCTCGCAGCTAACATTCTGACGTGACTTGCAAGTATTATTGATGTTGATAATGATCGCATACATATATGTGTGCATGTTCACGAATGTATATATATGAATATATACATCCACTTGTAAAAGTCCATCCCTGAAGATTTTCACCAGCTTGAAAGAGTTGCTCTTTGTAGTTATTTTCTCAAAATGGTTAGAAATATCCAAAAAATATTACTTTATAAAACTGGAAAAAAAAATGTTTCCCCCTCTTAATGAAGTGTGCAATAAGATTTCTCGTTACTCTACGGCAGACGAACACCTCACGACGTCACACTCGTGACAGACGAAGCTGTCAATCCGATTTCAGAGAAGGGTATTTTAACCTTTATGTTGATCTACTGATGTTTTCCTTTGTTATGTCCACAGTATATTTCTGGGGATTCACTGAACGCGACGCAGATGAGAAGCCTCTCTTGTCACTATTGGCGTTTGTAAAATCACGTATATCTTTTCGCATTATATTCGTTAATTATCCCTTGTACGTAATAATCTCTCGGTTCCGCTAGAACGTATCTAAATCCGAAACTCATTTCTCGTCTGTTCAGTAGAATCCCTAAGTGAATATATAAGAGCTGTGTTGTATATTTTGTAAAGATCTGCTAGCCACTTAAGCTAATCGTATTTATGTGTAGGACATTGTAAAGGTAGCGCGTCTTGAGTTTCAAGAAATAAACCTGTTTTGATTAATGGCTGGATTTCATTTCTTCAATCCTTCTGGGCTACTAGCTATGACCAGTGAATATAACCAATGATTTTGGGGAAAAAAAAAAAAAAAAAAAAAAATTTCGAATCTCAACATTTTGCGATCTTAATACGATACATTAATATAATACTTCTATTTTTACTATCAGATACAAAAATTAGGAAAGGAAACTGTAACTTCTAATATTAAACTTGATTAGTATCAGTTGCAAAATTAAAATTACGAATATTAAGACTAAATGCTTGAAGAAAATTGGTTGATTAACAAAATGGGTCTGATACAGTGATGTATTAGCAAAATATGCAAAGTATCTACCTAACAGGCAATATTTTCATGTTGTATCTGTATTTGGACATTACAACCATAGACCGTCGAATCTAATACCGGGAACTGATTAATGTATTGTAACATTCCACATTTTTACTCAGTGCAACTGAGCACAATTTTGCTTCGAGAACCTACTCTAAAGGTGGCCTACACGGAAGCACCTTATTGTTACATACTAAAATTTTTCTTTCATTTCCTTTGAGGCAAAGTCAATCTTGGATTCCAAAATCGTTTGTCTGTCTATAAAAAAGTTCTTAAAGGCTTCTAAATACATAGTGACAGAAACACAAAGTAAATGAATTGAGTTCCTCGCAATGTGAAGAGCACAAAGTACTTATGATGAGAGAGCGGGCCGTGTGGTTGCGGGGGTGGGAGAGGGGGTTGGGGTTGTTGTGGAGGAGGAGTTAGAGCGTGTTGGCCTGTAAGAATAATTAAGCAGATGAAACTTGGGAAATAAATTTTGAGCTCCAAAAATATACTTAATTCTTTAGCCCCTTTCTTGAGGCATATTTCTTTATATTTCAGGCCAATTACAAATCAGATGAAGTGAGTATTTTTTTTCAGTATGTAGAACACAAAAAGGTAGTAGTAATAATTATGGAAGCAGCAGACGAAAGTTGAAAAGCTGTCGAAAACTTGATCGACATCCTCTCCAGAAACTGAGGGAATGACTGAGCGATTAATTACACAGGTCATCGACACCAAAGCCAAGGAGAATCTTCCGTCTTCTAATCGGTAAGTACGCTCAACTTTTTGTGAAGTATTCAATTTCTTCATAAATTAAAAAAAATACCACTGAAGAGCAGAATTATTATGCTGGTGATAGTAAATAATGACAGTAGTTTTAGTTAAACCAGTTGTAGTAGTAGTGGTGGTGGTAGAAGTAGTAGTGAAGTAGAATAATAACTTTGATGGCAATAATGATTGTATCTATAAAAGAAAATGAACGCTTGAGGCGTGAAAAGAAAAATTACATCAAATAGCAGAAGATAGATATAATAATAAAATCGTTTATTTAAAAAAATAGCAAGTATAGTTATTTCTATATATATATATATATGTATATATATATACATTTATATTTACATGCATATATATATATACATACATACACACACACACACACGCACACACACACACACACACACACACACACACACACACACATATATATATATATATATACATATATATATATATATATATATATATATATATATATATATTATATAAAACTGTACTTGCTATTTTTTTTAAATAAACGATTTTGTTATCTTATCTATCTTCTGCTATTTGACGTCTCAAATATATATATATATATATATATATATATATATATATATATATATGTATGTATGTATAATGTGAGAAAAGTTCAACAACAATAAAAAAGATAATATAGCATCAAATACCAGTAGTGACACAGGGGTAAAAAGAAATTTATGTCCAGATTCCAACGAAGAAGCAGCAACCAAATTTCGAGGAAGTTGTTAACATCTCAAGACAATAACTGTATCATCTTTATGATTATTAGTGCTCACTCGACTCTCGCCCAGATCCCTCAGATCTCAATGAGTAATATGCAATAAAATCCAAGTCACGATAATAAAAATGATAACATCTGCACTCTAAGAGCTACCGATTCGCCTTCTCCAATCACGACAAATAAGTCTTTAATGCAGTGACTTTATTCCACTATATAAAACGAGTAAAAAATGTGCCGAAGTATAATGCTATATGAAACTCTTAGTCACGCCCAGGAAACTTTCAGCCGCAGCACGGTGGTGGCCTGTATTCTTGGCACCTATAGCGGCGCCAGACGTACGGTCATGGCTAACTTCAACCTTTGATAAAGAAAAAAAAACTACTGAGGATAGAGGGCTGCAATTTGGTATGTTTGATGACTGGAGGGTGGATGATTAACATACCAATTTTCAGCCCTCTAGCCTCAATAGTTTATAAGATCTGAGGGCGGATACAAAAAAGTGCGGACGGACAGAAAACTAAAACTTGACGTTATTTCAAGTATATTTCCTTCTACTAATCGTTAAACAACACGTACACACTTACATAACAAACTCAGAAACCGTGAACGCTCGAACAAAAGAAAAAAGAAAAAAAAAGGAAATAAAGAGAACGTTTACCCTAAAATATGACACAGTAAAACCTGTCGTCACTGATTGTTCATGTCCTTAGATTAGCAAATACAAGAAGTAAAAAAAAAAAATAAATAAATAAATAGAAAAAAAAGCAATCTATTCCTGAACTGTCGAGTCACGGTCGGCTTCCAAGAAAGACTAAACACTAAACAGCTGTCGAGGCAGGGGCGTCATATCCGCTGTCCAGAATCTGGAGGTGAAGGACAGGTTGGGTGAAGGCAGGATGACGAACGCGGAGAAAAGAGAAAGGAATTAAGAAGGAAAAATGCGAAGAACTAAGAGTGACAATCAAACAAGACTATCGGAGATTTCTCTCCTTTTTTTTCGGCACCATGGAATGGTTCAGTAGTCCTTTCTTTAGCTCTTCGTGGCGGCATTCTGATGAATTTGCAGACTTGCTAGTAATCTTTCTGTTAAATAATTGTTATGATGTCATGTGTAGTCATATTTCTGCTATATATATATATATATATATATATATATATATATATATATATATATATATATATATGATAATTATCACATCACCGTGATTCATATAAATTATTCGAGCTACAAATGTCCTTTAATATCTAATTCACCCTACCTCGGAATTGATATCTATATCAATTCCGAGGTAGAGCGAATTAGATATTAAAGGACATTTGTAGCTCGAATAATATATAGTATATATATATAATATATATATATATATATATATATATATATATATATACATATCATACATTATATATATATATATATATACTATATATGTATATATTATATATATATGTATATATATATATATATATATATATATATATATATATATGAATAAGGCAGGATCCTAGAGGTTCATAATTATAAGCTTCATACATGGTGAAACACGTACTAAAAAGAAAAAAAAAAAAAAAAATACGGTTGAAAATACAAACGGCATCAATAAAGATTAAGCAGCGAAAAGGATACCTAAATTATTTGCGTATGAATAAGTTTACAATGTATAAGAGGAAGAATGAAGGAAAATAAGCGCACGCAATCGTTATTCATCTCTCTGCCGGTTTTACCCCTTCGGGAAAATGGCGCCATACAACTGAGAGAGTCTCTTTTATCATAAATGTTTTACAGCGCCCCAGGAATGAATTAATACGGAGAAATGATTACTTCCTCTATAAATATTTGCCTTTGCCGAATGCCGAGTGTAACGTACAGGTAGAAATGTTGCTGAATTATTTATGCTATTAATATATTGATATGGGACCGGGGAGACTTGATATGTGATATTCTGCGTAATGGAGAAGCCCATTACTTTCCAGAATTATTAGTTGCCTTATAATCTTGTATTTCATGAGTATGTGTTTCCTTATTTCTTCTATATATCAGATGTGCATGCCTTATTATATCATAAGTAATGTGACAAGTGAAAATGAAATAAAAACAGTTACCCAGATGTAAGGTTGGCATGGATGTTTGAGAAAGGCTGTGAAACATACAAGAAGCAATTTCAACCTACAACAGATGAGGCCAGCTGATGCCTACATATAACCGAACAGTTTCTCTTTACTTCTCCGAGAATCAAGCGCTTGAAGGCAGTGGGTGCAGCAAATACAGCGTTCTTTAACGCAGAATTGCCTGCCAGGTCAAGAAGAACGGATAAAATCATTGACAGTTAACTGATGAGAGCTTCGATAATTTTTTTTCCAATAAGTGAGGCGATGGACTCTCAGTGAGGTAATCAGAGATTTAAACAAAAAGAAGTGAAAAGTAGAATTTTAATAGTGCTGCATAAACAAAACTGCGACATATATAGGTTATAGGTTGTATAGGTCTAGTCATCAGCTGGCCTCATCTGTTGTAGGCTGAAATTGTTTCTTGTGTTTCACAGCCTTTCTCAAACATCCATGCCAACCTTACACCTGGGTAACTGTTTTTATTCCATTTTCACTTGTCACATTACTTATGATAAAATAAGGTATGCACATCTGATATATAGAAGAAATAAGGAAGTGCATACTTATGAAACAAAATATTACAAGGCAACTAATACTTTTGGAAAGTAATGGGCTTCTCCGTGGTGTCATGGCAGTATAGCGTTTGAAGCGAGGAAGGCCAGTATTCACAAAATGACGATGCAGTGTAAAAATATCCTTTCAGCAACCCCCAAAAACTCACTTGACATGTCTTTCAACATCCTGGTATGATTACGGAGAAGGACTGACATCCCGTTCTTCAAAATACAGCAACGACAACTTTTAAAAATGACCCTGGCATTAATCCTGGTATTCAGAAGCCAACCACATTTGCGGTTTCGAAAATAACTGCTGTACCTATTCTTCCGTTACTTCCAAAAAGTAGAACTACAGGAGTATAGTAACTAGAGCTTTTTTCCCCAAGTTAACATTTAGGTTGGTTCTGTAGCCAGTATGCTCTTACAACGACAAGAGCTCCCTTTTTCTCGACCCTCTTGCCGGGCTGATTAAGTATGCACCCTAAATTCATGACAAAACACGGTCATGAATACTTCATCATGAGCTGTCCTGACGGGGCACAGGACGTCGTCGAAAGGCTCTTCGAGCTCGGACCGATGTCTAAAATAACGCGAAGATCAGAGAACAATTTTATGGCACTCAAAATAATCAATACGCATTCGCGGACTCCTACAGAGATCAATACAAATAGTGCTGGTAGGAGAGAGAACTGAGCAGCCTGCTGTGTGTGAGAGAGAGAGAGAGAGAGATAGATTGTTTAGCCCCCTAGTTTTCCTTTCCTTTCCCTTCGCGCCCTTTCCCGAACCTTCCCCTTCCCTTTCCCCCCCCTCCCAGCCGGCCCCCCCCCCCACACACATCCACTTCCCTTCCTTCCAAACGGTCTCTCTCTCCCTCTCTCTCTCTCTCTCTCTCTTTCTCTCTCTCACCAAGGGGAAAAAACCGGGAATGGACCCCCTCGAGGGCTTGGCGCGCCCTGATTGGCTGAGAGGGAAGGTGGGCGGAGTCTGTTGACGTGTCCCCTCCCAGAAGTCTTCCACATCAATTGCTAGACCGTTACTAAAGATATTCATCAGGGTAACGAGCTTTAGGATGCTGCGATTATCTCCGGCTTCTATCTCGATTGCCATCTCGAATATCACCTCCCCCACTGACTACAGCCAATGCGAAGCATATTCTACCGGTACAGATAGTCATCTTTTCATATGGGAGGGGAGAAAGAGAGAGAGAAAGAGAAAGGGAGAGAGTCCGTGCAAAATAAATTTCCCATCATACTAGAATTTTGCTCTGTAGTAGGCCTTTGCCAGTATTCAGCAAAACTATGAAAAAGGCTAGAAG
>NC_061096.1:18863748-18898748 GCF_015104395.2 Macrobrachium nipponense
AGAATCACATGGGTGAGTCCAGTGGCATATTGGCCTCGCCCTCTCTCTCTCTCTCTCTCTCTCTCTCTCTCTCTCTCTCTCTCTCCCCTCCTATTCATTCTTTCTCTCTGTCACTCCCTGTTTTTATCCACTTCGGCTAAGAGGCCCTTGTGCAGTGAGCTGCTGCTCCAGGCTCTTCGAACATTAAAACACTCTTAGTACTTGATGCTCACTAATACGCACTCGCACACACACACGCGGAGAGAGAGAGAGAGAGAGAGAGAGAGAGAGGAGAGAGAGAGAGAGAATATCGAAATTAAAAATATCAAAATGATCGTCAACTGTTATAGCAATCATGACAATACTATCATTTCTATTCAACAGATACTTTTTTCGTCGACCAGAGTCACCCCCGTCTTTTTTTTTTTTTATCATTTGATTTTCGGATGCACACAGACACAAGAGAGAGAGAGAGAGAGAGAGAGAGAGAGAGAGAGAGAGAGAGAGAGAGAGAGAGTAGAAATATCAAAATGATCGTCAACTTTCACAGCAATCATAATGATCATCATTTCATTTCTTAAGAACAGACACTTTTCCATTTGGTTTTCGGATGAACAGAGACACACGCATGAGTATGAATGTGTTTTTTCTCTGGGTAAGTCTTTACTATGAGAATAATGGGATAAAAATACAGAGAAAAATATGAATGAAGGATTAAGTAACGAAGTGACTAAAGGAAATGAGTAACTGCTGAGTGAGCAAGCAATGAAATCATTTTTCCCTCTATGAAACCACAAAATTATTATTATTATTATTATTCAGAAAATGAACCTTGTTCATTTGTATCGAGCCCGGAGGGACATTACCTTGAAATTCAAGCTTCCAAAGAATATGTACCAAATCTGAACTAATCAAATTTGGATGAAATGAGAAATTCTGGAGTCTGGAGGTCAATGGAAAACGAAGAAAAGGCAGATGAATCCGGTCAGTAATCCGAGAGGCCTAGAAATCGCTTCTTAGATGAAAGAATCACCTCACTTGGGAAGTTCCAATGTAACGTAAAACAGAATCCCAACGAAAAGGAGAACAAAATATAATATAGAATTTAAACCAAAGGCCACGTTCTGGGACCTATGAGGTCATTCAGCGCTAAAAAGGAAATTGACAGTAAGAAGGTCTGAAAGGTGTATCAGAAGGAAAACCTCACAGTTGCACTATGGAACAATTGTTAAAGAGAATGGAAAGTCCGACTGAAAAAAAAACAGAATAAGAAAGGAGGTACAGTAAAATGAAAGAAAGAAGACCCTTAAGTAATGCCTAAAGTGCACCACGTGAGGTGCACTGATGGCACCAAGCATCATACGGGGCTAACGAAAAGGTGACGGCGAACAAGATAGAGAGAATTCGAACTGAATGTAAGGTAAGGCTGGCTACCAGATAATCTGGTTTATTATCTGATGGTGAGGAAGGCTGCCCTTCAGATGTGTGGGGACGATACCCCTCAACGATAAGATCAATCTCGTGTGAAGTCCGAGGAGGATGCTCATTTATGAAACTCCTTTGTTAATGAAATACGATTAACGTCCGTTTCTGTGTAGACTCCACATGAATTCGCATTTATCTGTGAATTACGCGGCATAAAAACTATAGTGAAGATTTTAGTACCTGCAACTCCTCCTGTTTCACAGGGATGAGGTTGCTAGCACCTTCACTCCCTTTTTTTTGACATCTGCAATTACCATATCCATTGGTGGACTTGGTGCTAGGCTGTGAGAATAGACGGACCTAGCAAAATGTAGCAAGTCTGCACCGTTTAGTTATAATACTAATTTTAGCTGATTATTCCTTCTACCATAAGGTGGGATTACCACATCACCATGTCAAATTGCACACACACACAAAATATATATATATGTGTGTGTGAAAATGGAGAATGAACGTTAATAAAGGTGGATGAAGAGAAGTATTTAATCTGCAGAAGCACTTGCGAATAAATATAATAGTGAATGATGACAGAATGAGAGAATAGTGAAACCTGAAAGATTGGAATGAGGCTTGAACTGCGTATGAAGCCAAGGTGTATGAAAGGACTGTTGAGCTAGCTCTCCTCTATGGAAGTGTGGTGCGGACGATGACTGTGAATGAAAGAAAAAAAAAAGTTGCGATGAACTGTTTGCAAAGTAGAATTGATAGCAAGATAGAAGAGGAGACTTGCAAAAGAAGGCTAGTGTGCGTGAAATAATAGGCCACAATATTTTGAAAAAGTTCATTCATGTGGAAAGACTTTATTATGATAAACCAGTGACAAGAGCCTATATATAACTCAGAACCGTTGGGGGGAAAGCTAAAGAAGATAATACAGAGAGGATAGGTGAGATATTATGGAGGATATATTGGAAAGAGAGGACGTCACAAATCAGGAAAGAGATAATGAGCACAAGATAAGACGTGTTTGACGCATTGTGTGAGTGTGTAGGATAGTTTGACGTGTTGTTGATGAACATTCTGTATAGATGTATAAAGTGATTTTATCCCCGATTCAACAGTGAAATTTTCAACACCAAATAACTTGGGTTTTTTTAGGGGGTTGCTATTCTGCTATATATGAAAATATAGTATATATATCTATATAATAATATCCTAATATATATATATATATATATATATATGTTATATATTTATATATATCTATATCTATATATATATATATATTTGATATAGATATATACTATATATATATATCTCATTTAGTATAAGTATATATATATCTATATATACTATAATATATCCCTGTGTCAAATAAAAAAGCACACTTTAGAACCCATGGCCAGGCAAGATACATTTTATTATATATATATATATATATATATATCCTATATATATATATATCTATACCATATATATAGTATATATCCTGTGTCAAATCAAAAGCACGTAGAATCCTGGGCAAGGCAGATGCACTTTATTATATTATATATTAATAAACATATATTATATAATATATCTATATATATATATATATATATATATATATATATATATAAGTGCATCTTGCCTTGCCAGGATTCTAAACTGTGCTTTTTGATTTGACACAGGTATATATATATATATATATAATATATATATATATATATATATATGTATATATATATATATAGTATATATATATATATATATATATATATATATATATATATATATAAAATGTATCTTGCCTGGCCAGGGTTCTGAAGTGTGCTTTTTTTATTTGACACGGTATATATATATATATATATATATATTATATATCTATATATATATTATATATATATCTATATCCTATATCTATATCTATATCTATATATATATATATATAGATATAGATATATATAATATATATATATATATATTATATATATATATATATATATATATATATATATATATATATATATTCCTATATATATCGCAGATAGCACCCCCTAAAAAAAACCCAAGTTATTTGGTGTTGAAAATTTCACTGTTATATATATATATATATATATATATTATATATATATATATATATATATATATATATATATATATTTCGAAAGGCAAGAGAAAACAGCCCACAAATTTGTAGGTTGACTATGTCCTTTCCGAACGTAAGAAAAAACTGTTTTTACAAGAGGGTTTACTCATCTCTCCTTGTGTAGGAGCAGGATGAGTTTAGTTTTGTAGGTTGGAATTTCATCACTTGTGTATATATAACCCGTATGTCCTCAGCTTGCTTACTTCATCTCTTGTTGCAGAAGGACAGCTGTCACCTAGAACATATTTGGAGTGTTTGTGTACGAGGAAAAAATGATTAACAGAAACAAAAGTGCAAAAACATGTCACACATTTTCTTGTTGCGACGTTCTTTGTCATCCAAATCTGGCGATCAACATGCGCTCTAACCTAAAGGGCCACTGGCTCCCATGAGATAATAAACATTTTACGAGGCAATGGAAGTAAACAAACACTTAGCTGACGAGCAAACCTCCTGGAACTCGGAGCACACTACCAATTCTACGACCAGGCTACTGATATGATCCTGGAAAAGGAAGGTGACTTCCCGCATTGCGACGGCCAATATGGGTTGTCCTTAAACAAGTTATGCTATTCAAGGACACCAAGTTACATTTTTTTCAACATCATGATGACAAACACTTCGTGACCTCATCATATACACAGTCTAGGGAATTTAAAGTCTTTGTGAAGTTGCAAAGAGGTGTTAAGTACCAAATTTGAAACTGTATCTCATGAATGAATAACAAGACCCTCGTTTTATGGCACAAACGAGTAGTAAATGTAAGAAATATGGACTGATGAGGCATCATCGGGATGTGCAATGAATATCCCTGATATGAACTCTGAGTGTATTAGGTTGTAGCATATGGCAACAGTTTTGAAAATATTGAAAACAACTTTATCGCCAAGATATATGTGGTTGTATCTTGAGATTTAACATTATACTTGTTCTTTGTTTTAGAATATTTAATGTGAAGTATATTTTATGGACGTCGAGGTATTTTGAACCTATGGTCCATTTAAGAGATGTGAAACCTAGACCACACAGCAAAGGCCACCAGACATACGGGAAAGGCCTTAGTTTACCTTTGAAAATTTAATGCGGGTGAATACTAAATAAGAACATTGGAATAAGAATAGTGGAATGGCTATGCCAGATCAACTAATTATTAATATCTTATATATATATATTATATATATATATATATATATATAATAATATATATATATAATATATATATTATTATATACTAACAGGGACTTTTGTGACCTCAGGTGGTATCTATTGTGAATCATTTTCGAAATAACGTGTCTACATCTCGGGTAATTTTTTATCACTTTCTACTACATGCACAGCAGTTGTTAATCAAGTATATAAGCAGTTGAATGCTCTCTTGAAATACATAAGTAGCTTTCAATCACCTGAGGAGGTCGATTGTTTTTATTAAACCAATGCTTTCATCCGGGTTGATTTTTCCAAGTCCCCTACTGGCCCTCATTCTGACCCAAACAAGTTAGATGATATTAATATATTCCGAAAACAGTGATTTTCCCTCTGCAGTAAAGAACCATTAGAGCTCAATTTCGAGCACTAGATGCATAAAAGTAACACTAACAACTTCAAGGTTTTGATAATTTCTTTGACTCTTTGTTCGAGTCGGGTCATGTCACGATTAGCGAACCCACTATTTTTCAAGACAATATTCTACCACTTTGATTTATGTAAATGAATGTATATTATATATAAATATATATATATATATATATATATATATATATTTTGAATATATTATATATACGCATATATACATAATATAATATATATATAAAAAATATATATTTATATATCTATATATAAATATTCTTTATACCAACGTGGTATTATTGTCTTTTAAAATAGTGGGTTCGCTAGTTTTGACACGATCCGTTCGAGTCTGACAGAGCACTGTTATGGTGGCCCCTTGCTCCATAGGCAAGGGGAGTAGACAAGGGCGCGACACAATTAGATGAAGGTGACAACACACCCATCCTTGTTTTCCATTAAGGCCCTGTTAATGTTATAAACTTTCCCTTAGCTGGGTGTGGTGGGGGGGGGAGGTTGGCTGACGGGTGCGGGACACATGTTTGGTTGTGTCAGTCAGTTATTGTACCATCGCCAGCAACTGCTTAGTGAAGTTTGCGCGTCCAGTAGCTTGAGGCAAAAATGCTCCTGGCATGCATCTCCTAACGGTCAATGTTGTTCACACTATTTCATAAAGATTTATAATGAACGCTAATTATGCCGACAAGCTTACGCTCTGAAAAGGGGCTTTTGCACATTCTATAAAAAGATGCTTGCCAAAATCATGCCTTTATAAGTTACCTCTGAGGAATTCGCTTAAGAGTGTAACTGAAGAAAAACGCTACCACGAGCATTTTTATTTGGTATTTCGAAGTAAGGAAAAATAACTTTAAAAAAACCTTACCTTAAAAATGAAGAAAAAAAAACTGGTATTGAAATGTTTATATGTATAATCATAATCGTACAATTCTAGTGAGTCGTGCACTCCACAATCTTGCGTGTCGTTTCCATATAACTTTGCCCATTCTTGATCTGTTGATTTTTTGTCAGATTCTTTCAATAATATTCAAACAGGCGAAGAGACAAACTTACTACAACAACAGAAATCACTGCCGTTGAATTTCTAAGAGGTACATCTGCACGTGAGCAAAGGAGTCGTCTTTTGTGTTGAATTCTTATTAATGCTTAAAGGTGTTCAATTTCCCCTTCCGTTAGTTGTAGTTATCTTGAAATTTCTTGGCAATTTAAATGAAAAGCAATTTGAGTTCGAAGTAATAACTGAACTTCTCCAGGCCTCAAATAGTCATTAAGGGAAGTAGACTCGAATCTCTCGGGTATTGGGTAATGAATATGTTTATTTATTGCACGAGATAAATCAGCCATTTAAACCTCATTTGTTGGTATTGCACAGCACCCACGGCACATGCATGTTCAAAACTGACCAGCAGAAACACAAGAAAATTGCATTATTTTGAGCACTTTAATTGTCAAGTTATCAGCAAGAAATTATGATGTGTAGGTCATGATTTATCGGTTTAGTGTCAACAGAATTATATCCTAGATCATTAAGGACTGGACGATAAGACCTTTGAGATCATGGGGAATTATAACGTAAGTTATACTATGGCATGAATGAAATATCCCTCCTTAGCAAGAAAGGACGGTGATGTGTACAAGATCGAGTGGGGTGAGCCACTTCGTCACTTGTTAAAGGAAACCTAATTCTATGGAGAAAATTTTATTTTGCGATCTCTAGTTAATGTCAGAACCGACGTTGTTGGTATTAAACCAAAATAAATTAGGTACCAGCAAACTTTGGTGAAGTATATTTTATCAATATGCATCCGAGAGAGAGAGAGAGAGAGAGAGAGAGAGAGAGAGAGAGAGAGAGAACCAATCAAGAGACATTAGGGTAACTAAAAGCAAGGCCTGAAAGAAAGACATTAGGGGTGAGGGCGCAGCAGCAAAAAGAGAGGACCCATGAAAAGGGGGAACCTCGGGGCAGAGGGGACGAAAAAGGAGGGGAAATGGATGAAAAGCCTTTTACCCTCTTTCTTCCCATCTCTCCTGCAAGACAAGGAGCTTAATCATAATGGCAAAAGTCAACTGCTCCTTTCTCTCTCTCTCTCTCTCTCTCTCTCTCTCTCTCTCTCTCTGTGCAAGACAAGGAGCTTAATCATAATGGCAAAAGTCAACTGTTCTCCTCTCTCTCTCTCTCTCTCTCTCTCTCTCCTCTGTCTCTCGTGCTCTCTCTCTCTGTGTGTGTGTGTGTGCAAGAGAAGGAGCTTAATCATAATGGCAAAAGTCAACTGTTCTCTCTCTCTTCTCTCTCTCTCTCTCTCTCTCTCTCTCTTTGCAAGACAAGGAGCTTAATTATAATGGCAAAAGTCAACTGTTCTCTCTCTCTCTCTCTCTCTCTCTCTCTCTCTCTCTCTCTCTCTCTCTCTCTTTGCAAGACAAGTTTAATCATAATGGCAAAAGTCAACTGTTCTCTCTCTCTCTCTCTCTCTCTCTCTGTGTGTGTGTGTGTGTGTGTGCAAGAGAAGGAGCTTAATCATAATGGCAAAAGTCAACTGTTCTCTCTCTCCTCTCTCTCTCCTCTCTCTCTCTCTCTCTCTCTCTCTCTCTTTGCAAGACAAGGAGCTTAATCATAACGGCAAAAGTCAATTGCTCTCCCCCCCCCCCCCCCCCCTCCCCCCCCCGCGTTCCATCACTTTTTTACATAATGAAACGGGAGATGGGCTACCCTCCTCCAACACCCCCCCCCCCCCCTTTCCTGTTCCTATCAAATAGACCCTCCCAATCTTGACTGATTAACAGGACAATTACAATTTTCGAAACAGAAAGTTCCATTCGTTTAAAAAGGAAAAAAATGCAATAACTGAGAACGACTGGTCTCCAAATGCAAAGCAATAATTAATATTGATAAATTTAATGAACAAGAAGCAGCGACAGCTCTTAAAATCAGCGAGCAATAACAGCGGTATAAATACAAAATTAATACTAATATATATATACTTCTTAATTTTCTACATGCAGTTTTCCCTTGGTACTTTACATCGATCTCTTGATGTAACCTTATTTGAAAAACATCCGGCAAAGAAGGAAAAATGTTAAGAAATGCATACGCCCTAAATTCCTCATTATATTATTTGAAAGAATCTCGTTAGTTTTTCCTCTTCAACCTTAGTTTCCTTTACTTTTAGGATCTCCGTGGAAAATAAAAGAACATTCTCAACATCAAAGCCATTTCTTTCAAGATACTGATTTCTAGTTTGATTACCTCATTTGAACCAGGACAACTTAACATAAACCTACCACAATGACATATGCCCTTTGCCATATACAATCTGGAATGAAAAATATAATTCATGAGGAGATTCCACGCTATATTCCACAAGTATGTATGACTTCGTGATATAGAATGCACGCACACACATATAGGATATATATATATATATATATATATATATCTATATATATATATATATCCTATATGTGTGTGCGTGCATTCTATATCACGAAGTCATACTTACTTGTGGAATTGTATTTGGCAAAGGGCATATGTCATTGTGGTAGGTTTATATAATATACATATATTATATATATATATATATATATATATATATATATATATATAATATTCCTATATGTGTGTGCGTGCATTTCTATATCATTCTTACTATCTATCTATTCTATCTAATATATATATATAAATATATATATATATATATATATATATATTATATATATATATATATATATCCTATATGTGTGTGCGTGCATTCTATATCACTTACCTATCTATCTATCTATCTATATATATATATATATATATATATATATATATATATAGATAGATAGATAGATAGATATGAAATAAGTATTGCTAATATAATATGAACACCATTATGAACATAATTCATTAACTTGGCATATGCGTATTTTGACTTTGCTGCCCTGTGGAGAGATGACAAACTGTCAATTCAGGAGTGTGTTGTCGGACGGAAGAGGAATGTCTTCGTAACGAGATCTAATGCTTCAAGTCACCTTGAACAATTTTTGTAATTGTCATCGTTTGATTCCCACGGAGGCAAAGCGGTGGTCTTGAAATGTAGACACATCATTTTAGATGGGGCGTTGTTGAAGATTGCTGTTTCAGCCTTGACTAAGGGAAAATGACAGGTCGAGCCTATGTTCGTGCAAGAGCAGAAGTAGGTAGTATACTTCTGAAGCTATAGTTTTAATTAGATTTCATGGGTGTGACTATGAGCTGTACATGACGTCATAATCTCTTCCAGGACAATGAACTTGTTACATGTTAGTGACGTCATTCTTAAGGGGAGTGTCTTGTGAGAAAGTTCGTACCTATGTACGTACGGACTGTCCCCCTACATAACGGGAGAGCAAGATAACTGGGCACTTAGAAGCTGCCTCGATTTAAAACAACCATGTGATTTTTCTTTGTATGTGATTATGTTGGAAACTTGATTATCACTGCAAATCTTCCCAAATCTTTTCAGTATCTTAAAGTATTGATATACTAACTAACTCTACAAGAGAGAAAATGTCATGTATACACACACACACACGCACACACACACACACATATTATATATATATATATATATATATATATATTATATATATATACATATATACATATATATGTATATATATAAATAATATATATAATATATAATAATAATATATTACATACACACAAATATAATATATATATATATATATATATATATATGTGTGTGTGTGTGTGTGTGTGTGTGTGTGTAAATACTATATTCAAATACCTAAGTTAGAATATATTACCATGCTCTCTAAATCAAGATTCATGCCCTTAGAAATCTTAAGGTAAAAGGCTATTTCAATATAAATACACGCAAAAATGAAGGCCTATATACGCAGTCCTAATCATAAGGAACCTTCCTAAGTATTTTTAATGCCATAAAGTATTCATAAACTAACTAATACCACAAAAGAGAAAATCTACCTCCACGGCCATAGCAACCTGATTTAGATAGCTTTCATAATATATTCTAACTTAGTCATTTATAATATAGATATATATATATATATATATATATATATATATATATATATATACATATATATACAAAAGAGAGAGAGAGAGAGAGAGGGAGAGAAGTGTTGTTATGTTTGTATTATATATAAATATATATATAATATAATATTATAATATATATATATATTTACACGTACATATATTGAATAACTGATAATATATTATGAAACTATCTAAATCAAGTTGCTATCTATACCCGTGGAAATGTTACAGTGAAAGGCAAATCCTCATGACATACAGAAATAAAGGACCATATAATATGCAGACATAATCATAGTTTCTGTGCTTTACACTATCCAGCAATATAATGCAAGTAAAGATTTAGTGATATGATAATCTTGCGCTGCTACACCCAACGACTTCAAAGGTTCAAAATCTATTACAGCTCAGTTAATATAACAATTATGACAAACTCAAACATACTTAAGAATATGTATTTTGTCATGCATGAAAAATAACCAAGTCAAAATACAATAAAACTGAAAATACTGATCAACATGTAAGACGTCAAAACCAAAGGTAAACCTTTTAAAGGAATAGCAGTGGTTCTCAACCTTTTTTGGCCCATGCACCCTTTCAGAATTTCATCCCTCCCCTCCAAAATTGTTTGCTTCAAAAGGTGCATTCCAAATAATATTCAACAAAATACTAACACAAGCTAGCGGAGAGACAGCCCAGCATGACCTTTTAGCAGTGCGAACCGATGCACACTGCGTTTTATGTGGTCCTAGAGCTAGTTTGACCCTGTCAATCTGTGGTCACAGTTCCCACCTTGAAACTCTGAAATTCCCCACTTGGGGAAGAATTGCCCCCTGGTAGAGACCAATGATATAGAGGGACAACACTACATTATGTACCTCCTCACTCCAAGTTTCAGCAAGTAGGCTACCTATTCATACCAAATTGCATTGGTTTCACAATACAAAAAGAAACATACAAGCTTCCTGGCATAATGAAAAAAAATTATGGGAAAAGCAAATTTCCACTAAAGTTGCAAGCGCTCCTTTACTGATCTATTTTAAAAGATGAAAAAACGGAGTCTGGCATCTGACAGATCAACGAAATGAAGTGATTACTTTTTGTAAGAGAACTGGAATGATGCACGCGATGATGCAGCACAACAAACATTTTGAAAATCCCTCATGGTAAGGATGGTTTTGAAGGTGAGCGGGAGCCAGGAAAAAACTTCGAATGGTTTGGTTATAGCAGATTTTAAAGTAACAGGGCAGTATTTGGGAGTATTACAAATAGGTGAAAATGAGTCAGGAAAGCGCAGGATGACACAATTAGGTGAAAATGAAGTAGGAAAGTGCAGGATTACACAATTAGGTGAAAATGAGGCGGAGCACTTGAATGTATCTATCAACAAAGTTTTTGGAAAATATGCAAAAATGGTAGATGCCATGCTTGATTTAAAGAATGTAGCTATACAAGAACCTTGTACACTTTCTGATTAAAGGACATTGGGAACGTATAGGATCAGGGAAGGGTAAAACAGAAGGGTCAGGGTACAGGAATTGTTAAAATAATAGAGTAAGATACTGCTATAAGAAATTAAGCAATGGAATTACCAGGATTGAAGAGAAGAGGAGAGTCGGAATACTTGCTGAAGCCAATGAGATATTCTGTACTGAGTTTCCTCTTAGTATGAGAAAACTTTTTCTTCTGTGTATATAAATGCAGCAATTCCAAATAAGAGGCTATAAATAAATGGTATAACTTATCTTGACAGGATGTAAGGTGATAAAATTATATGAGAGGGGCCACTCTACTCTTTATTCAATACTGATTTTCTTATCTCATATCTTTGTTCTTACATCTAAATAGCCTTTCCCAGATTTCTTGCGCCAGTCCATAGATATAGGCACAGAAACATAACATACCCATTTTTCAGACATACTGTTGCAGTACAACCAATTGACATCCCGTCAATATATACTAACAAATTCGACCATGAAACTCTTCATCTATCATGAAATACTTATACCCTATGCCCTAAATGTTACACTCCTGTCCATTACTCTACTCTCCCCTCACTCTCAGATTTTTCATATAAATTTATTTTTCATTAAACACTAGACCTACCAATTCCTTTCCCATTAATCCACCTTTAAGAATTTTTCTCTCGTCAGCATAACTCTCACAGTACTGTATGATGTAATATTCTTAACATTCTCTGTCACCTTTATCACCTTTGCCTTTGAACGAAAAAAGAAAAATAACAGTTATGGCTCTCAACTTGTCTTTTGCAACCTTTCCCGAATTGCTCAGCCTTTTAATCATAATTGTACCACCGTACAGAAGCATCCCAATTGCAATCACATTAACTCGTATTAACCCTTCAATTTCCTTCCTGCCTCCTGAACAGCCATTTCCACAAGAATTCTCAAACATTCCCTCTATTCTTCTGTGTTTAAAACCCCATCAAAATAATATCTCCACTTCAGCTATATTGTAATGATTCCTCATAAAATATCTCATCATTGGCATCCTTCACTTCCTGAATCACTAACTCTTTTTCACCTTAGAATATTAGTATAGAATTACCCCCTAATTCTGACATTACCACACGTTCATTACTCTATGTCCTGAAGACCATGATAAGAAGAAACTAATATCATGTGTCTAAGTAAACTCAAATCTGTATTTTTGTACATACCTAAGAATGAAGAGAGTGACGTTGAAGCATGAAAACATTTGTACATACATGGACACTAACATACATACATCTATATATGTATGATATATATATATGTGTATATATTAAAATGTGTGTGTAAGTAAGTATAACTTAGTTTAACCAGACCACTAAGCTGAATAACAGCTCTCCTAGGGCTGGTCCGAAGGACTAGATACTTCTACGTGGCTAGGAACCAAGTGGTTGTCTAACAACGGGACCTACAGCTTATTGTGGGATCCGAATCACATTATATCGAGAAATTAATTTCTAATCACCAAAAACAAATACCTCTGACTCCTCGTTGGCAGAGCAGGGAATCGAACTTGGGACTACCGAATCGGTAGGCGAGCACGTAAACCACTCGTCCGACCAGGAACGTTAAATGTGTGTAATTGAATACGACAAGGTTCAACTGAAACAGTCACAATTTGAAAGCATGTTTCCCTCTGTTAAAATTTTTCTATATAATTTCATTTTCTATTCACATATTTAATAGTTATCCTACACTTCATTTCCTTGGGGTTACAGATGTTACGACGTCTTACGATTCATAAGAAACGAGTTTATTTAAAACCCTGATAAATCTACATACAAGGCAAAATATCTCTGAAGAAGCAGACGAAGAAAAAAAAGAGCGAGATGTAAATCATAAACTTTTTCTCTAACAACATCTCCGAGATATCTAATGGCTGCACTGCATTCTTTACGAGTAAAAAAAAGACGATGTATATACGGAAAAGTTACGACCTCATTAACTACATTGTAACTAATCACTATGCAAGGGAGGGAGATACTAACTGTCCATGAATTCCCAAGATCCTGTCAACTAGAGAGATTTATCGGCGGCCGAGATCAACCAAAGGGAGTCGCCCAGGCTTCATATCGATTCAGAGTCTTCTAAGACTAAGTCATGTATGAGAGGTGTCTCTCGATAGGGGGAGTTAAATATGGCAAGAAATGAAGGGTTCACACCCTTAAGGCACGAAGTATTAGCGTCTCTCACAGCATCTCTAACACAAAACCTGTCTGATAAGTATTATGTTCCGAGTGTCATCTTTTTACGAAAAAATGTGATGGCATATTAAAGATTTTCCGTTTTTTTCATTTGAGAAGCACAGCAGATCTTGTTGCCAAACTAAAAGGTAAGTAATACCTCCCAGTTTATTTGAAACATTATTCTAATACGGGAGACAGAAGGTATTTGTTTTAATGCATTAAAATGATTCTTAAGCACCGAAAAGGATATTGTATGATAAATAAACAAATCTCCAATTAACAAAAGTGAAGGGACCAAATCTAAGAGTGGTTTTCATTATTTACCATTACTTATTAATTTTTCGTGTTGGAAATTCCGGTCCTTTTTTTAGTTTTGTCTTAAGATGTCATAATAATAATAATAATGACACAGTATTTTCCTTCATTTTGCAATATACCAACAAAAAGTAATGAACTCATTTCTGGAGGTTGAACATTTTACCCCAATTCGGAAATTCAGTTTTCAATTGAAGAAAAGACCATCTCGCTATTAGCAGTATTATAATAAACTTATTCACATTTTTTTCGGTTGTTGAGAGCATCACAGAAGTTTGTAGGACATACTTGAAATATCTTTTGCAAAAAGTAATAAAGTTGAAGAAGTAAGGCATCTTCAGATGCTATATACAAGCATATAACTTCGGTTTTATTAATACTGCTGTACGCATTGCTCTCATTATGCGCTGTTTTTGTATGATACTGCCAGTTACAAGGTCACATGATAAGAATCACACTCTGTAATTACGCGAATTTTATGATGGTGTTATGGCCTTGCAAAACAAGGAGTCTAATCACCTAACCAAAAGTCCAATTACACATTTATTTTCTCCCATCTTACTGCGTCTTACCTAGGTCTGGACTCCGAAGTCCACCTCAGCATAACTTTGTATTTCCAGCGTCGATGAACATAAAAACCAACCAATCAAAATATCAAAGGCTTGAACCATTTTATGAACACGGACAACTAAAAACAAAATAATGACCAAATGGTGGTCACATCTATTGAAAATATTTACCAACCACTAAATAATTTGCATATTCAACAGCCACTTTAGTACTGTTGCAGAATCTTCCGCAATTATTTATACCTACAGTAAATAATAATACGAGCAACAAAGTCTCAAGGTGATTCCATAAAACTGCGTTCTTGAGCAAGTGGTCCTGCGAGCAACATCATGTAAACAGAGCTGGAATGGTTTGTCAAATCTTCCTTTACTTTTATCACGCATTCATTTCTTATAATTTCCCTTAATAAACTCTACAGCAATTCTATGCATAATTTTGGAATAAAGACGCTTTTCCCACTTTCTTTATCCTTGCCACCAAGGGAGCCAAGTTAGCAACAAAAACCTCTTGAATGAGATTGACCCATTTTCAATGGTGTCCATTAAGCCTAGTCTTTAAAGGATGTGTATTTGGAAACGCAAAAGTGTATTTAATGGATTTTCCAGCTCGTCCAACGTATAAAACGATAAGGGCGTAGAGTCCTTCAGATGATAATCTGTTGCTACTATAATGAATGATAACTTTGGTTAACTTAACAGTGAGACGAAGGCAAGGGCCCCAATATGACAAGAGAGCTTATGATGGAAAACTATGATATATTTTCAATATGGCTCTGAACAGCAAAGATACAATGGATTTTTTTTAACAATCTCTGGGTGTTATAGCCTCGATTATCTGAAAGAAAGATCTAATTGACTGGATTCGCTAATTCTCCTGGTGTTCATCAGGGAAAGATTGGAACCCACGCTCGCCCTAAGGGATGCCGACTTCCCTCTTACTATAGAAGATTCACATCACCCGTGCATCTGATGCCTAGGCCAGTCCCTTACGATGCTCCTAATTGGCTGTTGATAAGCCAATCACAGGGCTGGAAACTCTCAGTCTCTCTCGAGAGTTCACATAGGCAGGATGTATTTCCTCCTCTCCTGAGGGATATGTCTTTCAAAAGTATCCCTCAGGAGAGGTGAAACATACATCCTGCCTTTATGAACGCTTGAGAGAGACTGAGAGTTTCCAGCCCTCTGACTGGCTTATAAACAGCCAATCAGGAGCGTCGTAAGGGACTGGCCTCGGCATCAGGTGCACGGGTGATGTGAATTTACTATAGCTATTCATGTGGGTGCACTATTTCTTGATGCTTAGCTTTCCTGCTTTTTTGCTTCCCTTGGTGGTTTATTGAATCCTTCAGTATTAATGGCTTAACATCACAAGTCGTGAAGCTACAATTCCTTTTCCTCTATTAAGACCTATGTTGTTCGGTATATCAAAAGCAAGACAGAGAGAGAGGGAGAGTTAATCCCACAGACTAGAAACATCTCGACGGATATATACATTAAATACTTTCTAAATACTCCATCCTATCTGAAAACGATGCTTGAATGACAGACTGATAGATCCCATTACGCGAAATTACTTGCGCTTGAGAACCGGAAGCATACTCGGGCGCAACATCCAGTGAACTTTTTCATTTCGAAATGAAACCACTGTTTTTTTTTCTAAGCCGAAAAAAATGATAACATTACATCGCTGAAACAATAAAAATAAGAGAGAAGAAAGGAATCACAGAAAACCTGGATGCAAGAATCCACAGACAGATCCATCTCAAGTATAATGAGTTTTTTGGTTTGTATTTCTCCGCGGTATAAAAATTTAATTTATTTCCATCAATAACGTTCTGGGATATATAAAAGACAAGCAAGCAGACGGAACAAAGGGGAAAGATATAAGAAAAATTTTAATCTAAAAAATTCGAGGGTTAACTAAACTATCCAAATTCTTTACAGAAAGCAAAATATGAGAGAAAAAGGAAAAACTCTCAAAACGGTAACACTTATACAGATTTCACTATTACCGTCTACATAGTCTTGATTTATATAGAACCTACACTGAAATAACTGCCAGATAGGAAGATGTATGAGAAGATACAGCAAACACACTAACACACACACACACCCAGAGAGAGAGAGAGAGAGAGAGAGAGAGAGAGAGAATGTAAATCCATTATGTGATATCATCTCAGAGCGAAAAAGCAAAAAAAAAAAAAAAAAAAAAAAAAAAGTCCAACAAACACGAATATTAACTCTACCATACTGAGAAATATCTTGCCCCGAAGACATGCAGAATACAAATAATAAAGAAGAAAAAAAGCCAGATAGCCAAGGAAGCCGTTTAGTATTCAAATTGGCATTCACTCAAATTGCTACTTGCTTTGTTGCTGTTAAAACAGAAGGCATTAAAGTACAGGCAGTGGCAAAGTTATAAATTATACCGCAGCAGTACTCTCTCTCTCTCAAAACAAAGGTCACTTGCGATTATTAAAGGGGTCTGTGTGAAGGATAATAATCACTCAGCCGTGGTATTTGCATATGCTGGCGTCATTGTCATTGTTTTAGCACCGGTCTGGCCGAAGCGCTTGCCGCGATTACTCACAGAGACAAAGCAACTTGCTATGAAACCGAGCTCGTTTCGAGATCCGCAATGCCTATTATTTCCCCGCAAACAAATTGCTTTCCTCTCATCACCACCACCGGCGATCTTCACGGGGTCTTCGATGCAGACGACTCTGGCGCGAACTTGGAGGAGGAGAGAGGACTTAGTCTCAGTGGGAACGCTTTCAGAGAAGTCAGCTCGATCGGTATGTCACGAAAGATATGTCCAATGTGTTCGTTTGATGCTTATTAATGCTAAGTGAATTACAATCATTCCAATCATTACCACTTTACGAATTGTCTACCATCAATAAGGGAAAATAAATAACTAACCTTGTGGCTTTCTATGACATCTCACAAACGCAAAATGAAACAACACATTTGCATAATAAACTGAGTCAGGCACTTTTTAAAACGGGAATCTACAGGGGACAGCTGGAGTAGCAGACAGACAATATTTATAGCCTTATTTAACATAGCACGACACCAATCCATATCTGCAGTGTATAACAAGCCTTAATCCCACATCCAAAACAGACGCAAAACGATATACATTAGACGAAGGCAAAAAATAAAAAAAATAAAAAGAAATTAACTGATTGGCTAAATCGTCTGAAATGGTCGAATCACTGAATATAATACAAAAATGTAGTTGCAGGTTTTTTTACAGACTCGAATTAGAGGTTGAGGAAATCAATATTGGTTCCCATTTTGCCATTTTGCGTGCGTACTGGTCTATTGCTTGGCAACAGACTCCTTTAAGTAATAAACGTTCTGTACGCTTGTTGAGAAACACGGAGAAATTACACAAATCAAGCTGTTACTTCGTATATAAATAATGATTTATTTGTGTGCACGCATGTTTAGATTCCTGCAAGTGCAGATGATCACTCACTCACTCACTGGTGAGTGACTCGCTGATTCATCATTGCTCACTCACCGCAGAAATTAATGACCCATACACTGCAGTGAGTCATGACCAGTTCATTTTATATCTTTTTCAAAACTAATAATGATGACTACCCTAAAGATATGAATAAAGTTACGAGTAGATCTCAATAAACTTTCACTGAGACAGCAAAATTAAATCCGATTAAAAACAGTTACTGCATAAGTAGCATGACAGCAATCAATATTTAACCTGAAATGACACAAAATAATGTTTCATTTTTTATTTTCTATTGTTGGCCCCGTAATGCTTCCGTAATTTATTTTCTGAAATATTACTTGAAATATCGCATTGCATCTGCTTACATTTCTAATCGTAATAACTGGGGTTGCTTTGTGTTGCCTTGTGACCCAGATTTTTATAAGGCGACAGATTAACGTCTTCGAGAATTTTGAGTAACGAAAATTTTAGAGCTGTGTTAAAATACTCGACATGTTGAATATATATATATATATATATATATATATATATATATATATATATATATATATATAATATATATATATATGTATATATATATATATATACTATATATATATGGTATAGGTATATATATATATATATATATATATATATATATATATATATATATATATATATATACCAAACTGTAATTTACTAATTATCAATTCGGGAATAATTATTATTCAAGGGGGCGGCGGGTGACCCTTCACCCGACTCTATACTGTTGGATATTGTGACAATTGAACATCAGAGCCACTGACACTTTTCACGCAACATTAAAGCACAAGAAAAAATGAGCCGAAGTTTCTTCGGCGCATTCGAACTTTCTGTGCTGCGTACAATGCTGTATGAAACTCTCAGCCACGGCCTGATTGTGGCCTGTGCTGTTGGCACCTATGACGGTGCCAAATGCACGATCATGGCTAACTTTAACCTTAAACAAAATAAAAACTACTTAGGTTAGAGGGCTGCAATTTGGTATGTTCGATGATTGGACGTTGGATGATCGACATACCAATTTACAACCCTCTGGCATCAGTAGTTTTTAAGATCTGAGGGAGGACAGAAAACGTTTGACTTTACGTTAAAAGACTATATAGGAAAAACACAAGAAAGTTGCAAAATATACCTAAAAAAACATCCAAAATGAAGTGATATGTAAAAATATTGGACTGGGGGCTGGATGAAGGGAGAGAGGTTGACCCTAACATGTCCTGAGCTTTAGCCAAAAATATTTCAAAACCTATCTGAGTAAACGCAAACTTACTAGACCATCAATGGCTTGTGAAATTGAAAATAATGGGTTATGGCTCGGGTTCTGTTCCCAGCAAGGCGCTGTAAGCCGAAAATCGCCTTAACCTGAATCATCATAATTATAATGGGAATAAATAGCAACAGTGCTGTAAGTCAGGGTTACAGCCCCGTAAAGCAGGTTAACAGTGCCATGAGGCAAGCGCCTAAGTCCGAAATGCCTGTATCGGGGAAGCGTAATTTCTGTGATGTATACTATTATGGCACCAGCCCTGGTTAGGTTACATTAAGTTATATCAACAATTTATCAGTAACTTGGGTGTAGGAAACATAATGAGATTATTTTCAAGAAAATTCTATGGTTAGTTTTTAAGGTATGACGTCCCGCATTTTTCAGGGAAAAATCCTGGTACTTGGTTACATCTCAGGAAAATGCATCCGGGAAATATCGACAGGGATATAACTCTATAAAATTATATACTGTATCTCATACTTCAAAACTAGCAAGCTAACCTACGTCTATAAATATATCAACTTGTTCAAGGGAAAAAAAATTCATTTTTGCTATTCTGAAAAAATTTAATTCACAGGCTACTAGCATCTGTGGTAAAGCAATGAATGGATGTTTTATGACGTTGGGCACAGCACATCATATGTCAACTGCACAGCTCACAGGCTCAAGTTGGCACTAGATAAAGATGCTTCTTACTGTGTATTATCTCATTTACATCTAGGAATTCTAAAAAAAAACCGTAGGAAGCTCAAGGGAGAGAACTGCTGTGTTTCTTGAGGGTGCGTCTATACTACAGCAAAACATGTCATAAGCACACGTCCAGGACTTACTGCACATGTAACACATACAGGTAAATGCTGGATAATCATAAGGAACACTTATCAAGATTACCAGTAAGTCACTGACTTGTATTCAGCCTGTTTGTGATATGTTTGCGAGGAGTTGGGGAGATGCGTTTATGAGCAGTTTTACTAGTGCTGAAAAGTTGTTGAAAATGTGGACCCGTTGCTGGGGAATGTCTTCTGGTTGGAGCCTTGGATATCCTCTTCCAGGGCTACCTTAATTACGAAAGGTTCTTGAGGTCCATTTTGTTTTATCTTTCAATGAATTTCTTTAATTGGGAAATCAAATTTGACCGTGGTTTTTTCACAAGTGATTAGTTCAAGTGCAATATTTACATGCTTACTTCAGCAAAATCAGTTGGCTAAAATACTTATATGCATTGAAAATTTTGTTTGATTGGTTTATCACGCAAAGTAATATAAAAATTCACGAGTAGATTAGAAAAGTGTATTATCAATTTCTCCCTTATGAAAATGTATAAAGTTCATAATTAGAACAAATCAGACAAGACAAAAGCTCTCTAGCAAACTACTTTGCCAAAATCCTTGCTATATCATTTGATGCAAATGAAGTTCTGTGTGGCAGGTTGTGGACACCAACCACTAAAAGAAATGAGATGTTCGACAAAATACTTCAGGCCTTTCCAAATGTTTGCCTTGCCACACTCTGCAGGTTTGTGGTTTCCATCCGGTAAGTCGCTCAAGTCCGCGGAACCTAAATTCGGGAATCAGGAAGTTGTGAGTATCCCGATTACGCAAGGTTACCTAAGATCATTTTTACCAATGGACGGGGGTAGTATGCTTCTGTTCACGTTGTTTATTTGTTTGTCTATTTTTAGCAGGATTGGACAAACGTTTATATGTGGATTCTTAGTTTTCTGAAAAGAAAACTATTGTACCGGCTTTGTCTGTCCGTCCGCACTTTTTTCTGTTCGCCCTCATTTCTTGAAAACTTGTGAGGTTAGAGGGCTGCAAATTGGCACGTTGACCATCTACCCTCCAATCATCAAACATACAAAATTGCACTCCTTTAGCCTCAGTATTTCTTTTTTATTTAAGGTTTAAGTTAGCTATAATCGTGCGCCAGACCAACACCGGACTATGGTTAAAATTTCATGGACAGCTGCTCATATAGCATAATACCGAAACCACCGAAAGATAGATCTATTTTCGGTGCCTTTGATTATACGATGTACAGAAAACTCGATTGCGCCGAAGGAGCTTCGGCGCACTTATTACCTGTTTACGAAGATTTTGCTAAAGGACCTCGTAACTGTCAATAACTGCCTGGATTTTGGGAGATATATGAAGGTGACTTTCAGTAAAAAAAGTGACTGCATCCACGTCTACCACAAAATTGAAGGGGGACTGAAGGCGATTGTTAAAAGTCTACTTTCATCTGCCTAAATGATGACCATACAACGTTTAATGCTGTGGTTATTCTATCACGAAAGTAATAAGGGCCCTTTTTAGTATGAGAAAATTCGGCCGTGACCTCAAAAGTGGTGGGAATCACAGCTGTGACCGTCATGATATTTCCAGGAAAGCGCACCTATTACCGGCTCGGCCAATCAGAGGAATTTGTTTCTGGTGATAGAAATTCATTTCTCGGTATAGTGTGGTTCGGATCCCACAATAAGATGTAGGTCCCGTTGCTAGGTGATCAATTGGTTCCTAGCCACGTAAAAATATCTAATCCTTCGGGCCAGCCCTAGGAGAGCTGTTAATCGCTTAGTACTCTGGTAAAACTAAGATATACTTAACTTTTGGACTGTCATTCCAGTTCATCTTCAGTCACTCAAGATCTTCTCGGAAATCAAATATCAAGGCACCGTATGCGAATGGTTTACCACTGATAAGGAAAATAAATAAATAACCTTCTGGTTTTCTATTACATCTCACAAACGCAAAATGAAACAACTCATTTGCATATTAACTGACTCAGGCACTTTTTAAAACGGGAATCTACAGGGGACAGCTGGAGTAGCAGACAGACAATATTTATAGCCTTATTTAACATAGTACGACACCAACCCATATCTGCAATGTATTACATACAAGCCTTAATCCCACATCCCAAACAGACGCAAAATGATATACAAGAGACGAAGGCAAAAATGAAAAAAGATAAAATTAATTGATATGCTAAATTTTCTGAAATGGTCGACTCACTGAATATAGTACAAAAATGTAGTTGCAGGTTATCTTACAGACTCGTAATGGAGCTTGAGGAAATCAGTATTGGTTCCCGTCTGCGATTCATATTTATAAAAAACCCACAAAACCAATGTCTAAGGGAGGCGCCTAACTAGATTAAATATGACACCATGAATGAAAACGATCCATTACAAGTTATCTGAACAGTAACAAGGCAGGGTAGTACAAGGTCTACTTGTATTTATTATATAAGAAATCAAAGTCAGAATTCATTGGAAAATAGTTACGAATTGCACGTTAACCCAAGGATACAGCAACGTACCTTTAAGATGTACAGGCATCATTAAAACGCACGTATCCATAAAAGAAATATTACCATAACATGACTCTCTACAAATCACGCACTTAAAACTCCTGATTGTAGCTTCTGGAGTAATTACAGATTATATTTTAATTACTAGACAAAAACGATACTCATAACTTGACAAAAATATGTAAATGGCACCATAAACTTCAGCTTAATGCGCTAGTAAGGTGCCACGGGACATGCTGCAAATAATATAGCACTAACGTTTATAAAGCATGCTAACAGTGGCTAATAGATCTTGCACAAGCAACTGATTTAAATAACAATACTATACACTTTAGCAGAATAATGCCTTGACTGGGCTAGTTAATGAATAAACATGGTATGTATAATACCGATGCGAAACGTGAATTATAGCGCTACTACAAATTAGGACCCGCAATAAATATGCAAAATCAGCAATAAAAAGATTGAATTTGACTTTCATAATAGAATAATTATAACATTTATTACATAGTCTGATAAAGATTTGTGTACCTAAATTATGGTGATTGCTGTACCGGTGGAGAATCTACGCGGTTATGTTGCCAAGTTGCTTTGTTGGCAGGAAGGGACATCATACATAGGGCACTAAATATAAGGTTACAAACAAACATCCCATGCCCCTACCTCTTATTTGGAAGGGTAACCTACTCAAAAGGAAAATTGCCTAAGGATCGAAATCCTTCACACATTTCCGAACAGGCAAGTCAGACCAAGACTTACTCACCCAGACAAATGCTCTGATTAATTCTCTGAAGGACAAACTCACTTTCCATCACAACTTCCACCAACCTCTCAAGAGAGCAAGTCAGAATATGAAGGGAATAGCGGGTTAATGAATACTGGCGGATGCCTTAAGTTCATTGGCTTTTCCAACATGATGGTATTTAAATAGACTCCAGAACTTGAATGAAAAAAAGTTATTGGATGTAAGAGAATTTGCGCTACATATAAAGGAAATTATGTTTGAACGCATTCATGCAATAAAGCATATACAATGATAATAGTTACCAGCCTATCCCGAGTTTGCTGAAACGCATCTGCTTCCTGTCAATAAAAAGTTGAATGAGACCAGTGTTTTTGCCGTTCATTTTGTTACATAAGGTATCTCAGTTTGGTAGGTAGCATATGACCCTATCCACCTAGATACCACCTATCCCTGGCAATTTTAGTCACTTTCAAAAGGCACTCCTTTTACCTTCAAACCTGCAGGTTTCGTCCTTCTGTCTTTGAGAGTTTGCTAACACTGCATCCAGACTACGCTGGAAAAGTCATTCAAAAGCCATCGTTTGCAAATTAGTTTTGTTTTACTATTTTAGATAAAAAAATCTCCTTTGACTTTTGATCCAGGTCAGAGCCACTTCATCTTCAATTGACATAAAGACTTAGATTATCTATGATGGAAAGTTGGTATTATGGTTATTATATTATTAATCATAAAGCCTCCTGTAGTCAGCAATTTTCTGTAAAATTTACAATGGATGGCACTACTCAAGAAGTGTCAGTACCCACTGAAACCAGCCATATAGGTGTGTTTTTATACTCACCCAAAATATAAAGTACCTTGATCGCGCTATCTCAATAAACAACATTTGGAAATCATCTCTCGATTGACGCTTAAGAATTGTAGTAGATATCATAAAAGGAAAACTGTGAAACATCAGCGCAAGTCACAAAGGTAAAGCAGGAAGGTCGGAGCGCTTACTCAGTCTTGTTCTCCGAACAAGGTGCTCTCATGAACAAATCATTCTGCCAAGATTTACGATCCAGTCTCACCTCGGGATGAGTCAGGGGGAATTAAAGATATTACCTTTACAAATTACCAAGGAAAAATGCAACTGAACCTGGGCTAGATGACTGACAGGGATGTTATATTTTGCTTCTTATATGACTGCGTCCTCACACTAGTATTTCGTTGGGGGCTTAATAAGAAAAATAAAAAAAAAAATCAGTTCTCCCGCTGTTTCGTACTTCATTACACAGACAAATCAGCGAACGGACAGACAAACTGCTAAAGAAAGTGATGCTATAATACCCTCGGATAGGAAGACATACGTTAAAGGAACAAATTACCTCCTCCTTTTATGAAAAGGTCAGGCGATATTTTTTCGAAAATCATGTAAAGACCGTCATTAATATAATTCTATATATGCACGTTGCGAAGACATGTCATCATATGAGATACATCGGTATATCATCGGCGCGGACGTAAAACAAACCGAGGATATCATTACCCGAGCGTTAAGACACTGTCACCGCTCAATTATGTGATAGGAATAAAATACAGTAATCACTGAACGGAGCGTCCTACATCCGGTGTTTGGACATAATGTTAATAATATTAATCTTTGCCTAACAATATTTCTTGCTCTCTTTGCAAATTCTGTTATTTTCATCTTTCCTTCTATCAATAATAATAAAATATTATTATTATTATTATTATTATTATTATTATACAGCTTTGAGAGAGAAAAAATAGCCAAAGGTCTCTTCTCCCAAAAAGCTTTATTCCTATCTCTCCTAAAATCTCCCGTTGGTGAATATTCGTCAAAATACTCACTTTAGTCATTGCGTAATCCTTACAGCAAACCGACGAACGGAAAAGAAAATGAAAAAAATCTGATCTCTAAGGAGTGCTGGATGATATTAATTCGATTGTCTCTGCAGTGATGGCAAAGACTTCTTTAGCACTTAGCTACCGTGAGACGATGGAAACACGAGAGAAGCTGGAAAATCTCAAAGTTGCAAGATATATTGTCAACCAGATTTCTCTCTCTCTCTCTCTCTCTCCTCTCTCTCTCTCTCTCTCTCTCTCTTTTTAATAACTGATTCCATTGCTGGATCTATTTCTGTAGTTTCCGAGGTATTTTCTCAACACACACAAACAAGCTCAAACCACTTGCTCTTTAACTTATGTTCCCTCATCCACCTTCTTTTATTTTCTATTTTGTTGTTAACCTTGATGCTCTTGACTTACGTCTCCCTTTATCACCGTACCTGTATCACCTCCGACAAAGAAGTCAAGTTTTTACTTCCGCTTTGTTTATGTATTTGTTTGTTGTTTTGTTTGGCAGTCTGTCTACCTGTTTGTCAGCGGGATTATGCAAAATGATACACCTTGACAAGCAGAGACAGGAATGTAACTTTTGGGACGAAGGACCTTTCTGGAGTAGTGGTGATCAACCCCAACGGAGGTCTGTCTGTAGGGATGTGCATATGGTTTCCTATCGCTAGAATTGGAAGATACAAAGAACCTCCAAATCAGATGTTGGTAATGAGGATGGACTTATTAGGTAGCTGCATTGGCTTCACTCCAGAAGTACCATCTGGTGGTAGATATACTTGATCTTTTCTCTTAATCCCTACTGGCCAATGATGATGCCAATTGTCCTTTTTTCCAACTTATCTTCCAAAATTACTTTTTGGCTAGTTTCTGATGCCAAGGTGGACTGTTAGTCATTTAAAAAGCAACCCAGCTAATGCAGGGTTCATGAACCTGTATTTTTTTTTATACGTTAATGTCATGTGGGTTAACTACTCTCTTAACAATATCTGCAATCTTTTTTTGATATCGCGTATGTTAGATTTCAATATACACTCAACCTAGTAACTGAACTCTTCAAGATGTAATTCTGGTTGAGAATTTGACGTATTTTCTAGTCTCATCAACCTACAATAAAAGGACACGATCAAGCATCTAATATTATATTATCAATCTTTTTTTTTTTTTTTCAAGGACTGCATTTCATATACTCTCAATGTTTGATACCATAACATCGTTTCGGTCATCACTACATCTGCTGTTTCACTGTCAACTCATTTCCGGTCTCTTCTTTAATATGCTCATATCTTCTGAAGTTGACGGTGCCAAATCTGGCCAATTTCTTCTCTCTATGGTGTTCCTCAGAAGCATTCGCTTCCATCTCTCTCTCTCTCTCTCTGGTTCCTCATTGATTTCATCTGCTTTCGCAAACCCAATCATAAGTTGAAGTCACTGTTCTTTGTATAACATAACCCTAATCTTCTGTTTTCTTTAGAAACTCTTACTCAGCCTTAATCAATGCGGATTACTTTAAATCTAAACAGAATTATCCAGCAATGTCTGAATTACTCTTCCAATTCTGGAGAGGTTCTTCTTCTGCCATTCTATTTCACAGTTGGATTAAGGTCTCCAGTTCCATGCTCTGCTCCGTCCTTTCGCCGAACTCGTATCACACTGCTGCATGCATGCATATATATATATATATATATATATATATATATATATATATATATATATATGTGTGTGTGTGTGTGTGTGTGTGTCTGTAACATATAAATATATATAAGAGCCTAAGTTTTGTATTGTCGGAGAGTATTTCATTCATTTTATCTGATAATCGGACCTATTCATCAATACAATAAAGGTAGGGTGTTGTACTGATGAATATATATATATATATATATATATATATATATATATATATATATCATATATGATATATATATATAAATATATATATTATATATATATCAATAGAAAGATTCACAGCAATATTCTTGTTTAGCAAAACAAAATATATTTGTAAAAATATTTACAAATTTTAAAGCTTTTGTCCATCCTTCTGTGGACTTGATCAAGCCCACAGAAAGCTGGACGAAAGCTTTAAGCTATGTTATATATTTCTACAAATATATTTCGTCTTACTAAACAAGGAGATAAGTGGATCCTTCTATTGATAACTGAGAAGTACGATACGGTGTATTTATATTTCATACACACACACACATATATTTATATATATATATATATATATATATATATATATATATATATATATATATATATATATATATATATACACATACTATAGATAGATAGATAGATAGATAGATAGATAGATAGATAGATAGAAAAATGTTTTTAGGCCATCGTCCTTAGACGCTTTGATTATTGTATTTACCCTGCAGGCTGAAACTTCTGGAGAAGAAAGAAAATGAAAATTTCTATACAAAGTACAAACTAACACTAAGTAAATCCGGTGCCTTGACATCGTTTCAGAAATTTTTATAACCTACCTCCTTAAAATCAGACACCTCTCTCTCTCTCTCTCTCTTCTCTCTCTCTCTCTCTCTCTCTCTCTCTCTCCTGCTTCGTGATTCATCACGCCAGAACAACTGGTAATGAGAGGCCTGGAAAAAAGAACTAACCGCTCTAAAGCAATTATTAGACCCTCTTCGAAATGACTTTGCAACAGGGTATTGAAAGCATTTAAAGGTCCAGCACTAGAAGACCCAACTACACCGGGGCCCTGCCGCCACCCAGACGCCCATTAGGATGACTTTTGTCTGCGGGGGCATGACAAAACGAACATCAGGGTACGGCTGCAGAGTCATCGTGGAATGCAAAATAAAACGGCTCTCAAGCCCGGCTCGTCTGTGACGGCGACTTATGACTCCCAGTGGTATCATTACGGCCCGGACACGCTAACCGAATTACTGCCAGGAATTAAACGAACGAATAAAAACGGATGAAATTCAAAATAAAGACATGATGAAGTGAAGAGAGGCAGGTGACAGTTATAAGTAGGTGAAAGTAAATTCTCTTAATTTTATACAGGATTATGAGATAATTGATTCTTTTATGCAATGAACAGCCTACGTCTGGTAAATTACCACTTAAAATTATGGATCGTGTTTTATATGTTGCATTAATTTTTATTACTGAAAAATCCATATAACGAATTTCCTGAAATATATAGGACATTTGCTACAACATTCATCTACAGCACACCTGCTCAGAAGACTAATAAGGTGTACTGAGACACTACCTGTGTTTTCTATGAGACACCTGCGGTACAGATGTCCACCAAGAACTTTTCACGAGCCCTTCCTCTCCTTCCAAGAACTTCCAGATTATACACCGTTTTCTCCAGGCTGTCTCTCTTCATTCTCTCCAGGCATTCATTTCTGATTTCTGTGTATATTTATCATCGAAAACTTCCAGCAAAACTGGAGTGTTTAACCGGTGTGTCAGAGGGCAGCTGTTAAATGGCGGGTGAAGCATGCATTGAATTATTTCAATTATTTCACTAATAACTATTTCAGAAAATGCCAAATTATAACCTTTGGAAATAGAGTTATTTTCCTGATTTCTAAAGTTTCCTACTTCGAAAGGAGTTTCAACTGAATATGGAATTTGGGCCAAAGGCCAAGCAACTGACAGTAAAAGGGTTGATAGGTGTGACAGGAGGAAAACCTCGCAGTTGCCCTACGAAGCAATTGTGAGGAGACGGTGGAAAGGAAGATGGAAGAAAGAGAATATGAAAGGAGGTACAGTTAAAGGAACGAAAGGGGTTGCAGCTAGGGGCCGAAGGCACGCGGCAAAGAACCTTAAGTAATGCCTACAGTGCACCGCATGAGGTTGAAAGGAGTTTGAAAACAAAGCTCAAAACCCGGACATAATACAAAACATCAGGATAAAAGGTGGAAATGTAATTGCTGAAATAACACAAAAACACGGCAATTTGCTTTATAGGCCGCAAAATAAAATTCCAGGAACCGGTTTTATCAGATTGATCGAAAAGTTAAATCTAAGATTAGGAGAGTCTCAGTTCTATAAAAGGAAGTTTTCACAAGTTTGTCGGCTCAGGATGTGTGACTACTAAAACGCTTGAAGTTCATCCTGCAGAAGAGCAAAGCACAACTTGACCAAGTGAGTTCCATAATTACAAAAGTAAGTTGACGTAAATTTACAATTAAAATATTGAAAAGATGAAAATTAACAAGACAGCTAATTCATTATTTTAAATAGAAATAACGCTCAAACGTATAATATAGTTTCGAACAATTAATTCAAATGAAGATTTTGTTAGCATTTAAACAACTAATCAATGCACCTGATGCGGCTCTGTATATTTAAAGACTATACACAAGTCATTTAGCTAACAAGAAACACTTCATAAACTTGATTAGCGTGATGTTCAGAGCATATTTCATCAAAAGGCCATCCAATAATATGTCCCTTATCTTTTAACTTAGCTTTCAAGAGGTGTCTCTCATCATTCAAAGCATACTTTACAATAAATATCTGGCTTGTTTTGCCTTATGAGATATCTACACAATAATAAACAAATAAAAAAAATTCACCGAGGTATTCGCAAAGAACATATGGTGGTGTTTGCTAGTTGATGGGAGTTGCTAAGTATCTTCATCTGCAGGAAAGCGAACGGCTCTAAACATGGGCAGTCCTCATGTAATTAGTATAATAAGTACCAGAATTACACGCCGAATAAGAAGTAATTGAACAAAAGGGGTGTTATTAAAAGCAATCAGAAAGTAATAAGACCTGAAATCCTGAACTAACATCATGCGTATAAATTCAAGAAGAACAACTCATTAAAGACTTGGACTCACGGTGGAGAATTCGGAGACCTTAATGTGAGAGGCTATATTGCAGGGGAGAGAGAGAGAGAGAGAGAGAGAGAGAGAGAGAGAGAGAGAGAGAGAGAGAGAGAGAGAGAGAGAGAGTACAATAACAACTGATCGGCTGAATTAAAAAAAAAAACACTGAGGTTACAACATCAATTGGTCATCAAAGTCAACATCAACGTTGACTTGGAAACAACTTCTTAAAACATAATTATACATGTGAAGAGAGAGAGAGAGAGAGAGAGAGAGAGAGAGAGAGAGAGAGAGAGAGAGAGAGAGAGCAACTGATTAGCCGAATCATTTTTTAAAAGCACTAATATAGTATCATTTGGCATCAACGTTGACATAAGAAAACTTTATATAATAGAATCATTTATGTGTAAAACGAAGAAAGGAGAAGAGAGAGAGAGAGAGAGAGAGAGAGAGAGAGAGAGAGAGAGAGAGAGCTTCTGTGTTCACTCAGCCTTCCCCGAATCGTAAAGCATAGCATTAAGCAACCATATAAATAACGACACAGGAAAATGGCAGGTTGCGACAAACTTTTGACGCCCCTTGAAAGGGGTAGGTCTGTGGGGTCTCCTTAATAATGACTGAGTAGGGAGAGATCTGTTTCAGCCAATGATTCTACCGCAAACTTCCTGCACAAATTTAATGCTATGGATATAAACTCGTAAATACTATTGATTACTAACTCACTCAGCAACCTCAACATTCTTTCACTCCCTCTCTCTCTACCATTTTTGGTCATATTTCAGAACCAGGAATGAACTGAAATATTAGTGCATCGAGCTATTATTCTAATGTAGGCCGAGGGCATTCTTTTATTGCTCACTTTTGTTTGTAATAATTCAGTCTGATACACCTCATCAATAAACGAGATTTGTCATTTAACAATGAATATTAATCTAAACCTCTTAGTGATAAAAGTAGCTAGAATATTTCAAATCTGACATATTAAACCAGAGCAATTTATACTGCTGGAATAATACCACTAAGAAATACCATATGCTCTCATTATCAGTATAATCCCCTGGATTATCCATGCTGCAGGGCATGGCTTATATATATATATATATATATATATATATATATATATATATATTATGATATATATATATATATATATATATGATATATATATATATACATATATATATATATATATATATATATATATATATATATATATTATATACATACATATATATGTATAACTGAATCACGAAAGTTAGGAACGTGATAAATCCATAAATAAAGATATATGCCACGAAGGAAAAATAAACGAAGGAGGTCTGCAAGATCTTTCGACTTTAAAAGTCCTTTACTGAGTATCTGCTCAGTAAAGGACTTTTAAAGTCGAAAGATCTTGCAGACCTCCTTCGTTTATTTTTCCTTCGTGGCATATATCTTTATTTATACATACATATATACTATATATATATATATTATATATACATATATAGATATATACTATATATATAATATATATATCTATCTATCTATCATATATACTCTATATATATAATATCTATAGATATATATATATATATATATATATATATATATATCCCACAGGGGCATAAGCCATAGGACAGGTAGCAGATATCTAATCATAAGCAATTAAACAATCAACTATATATATATATATATATATATATATATATATATATATATATATATATACATATATATCCCACAGGGGCATAAGACATAGAACAGGTAGCAGATTATCTAATCCTGAGCAATCAAATATACGGAGCCATTCAAATTAAAATTATGTAAAACTTATACTGAGAGCAGGGACTTTTTCCATCTTAGTCTAAGTGCGGAACAACAACGACCTAACTATCTTGGAATCTACCATTATCAAAAAGACTGTACCGTCCTTAGACACTCAATCGACCTCTGTAAAATTGTTTATAGCGTAGTTTGGGCAAATGGTTTCCATCACTGTTTTTATTTATTTCTGTTAGTCCTTTTCTATCTTTCATATACGTAGGCTGTTTTAAGAATTAAGTGAACTCCTTAACTTATAATTTGTTTTTCTTTGAATGTACAGTTTAGTTTTAAATGTTTTTACTTCATTAAGAGATGTTGCCATTGCATATTACCTTAAATTTATTTGAATTCTTAATGTTCGTAAATTGTATTTTTTAGCCTTGAAAATGCGACTTGGAATTCGTCGCGAATCGTCGGCATTGAAATAAACTGTTAAAGGATGAGGATGCTCTCCTCAGTATACTTCCTTCACGGTGTATACTTTCAGCCCCAGCTGCGGCCCTTATGTGTGTGTGTGTGTGTGTGTATGTATATATATATATATATATATATATATATATATATATATATATACATACATATATCATATATATATATATATATATATGTATATATATACATATATATATAAAACACACTCTTGTAAGAGAATAACTCTTTAATCTGTGTATTCGAACACACTTTGTTTTTATCATAAACTAAAAACTCACTTTCGCTCTTTCTGTATGCCTGACAGGTCTCTCGCCTTTTTATTTGTGTGATTCCATTGGGCACTTTTTATTGTTTATTGTTATCATTGTTCAAAACTGGACTTTCAATCGGTTTTAGAAGAGCACCTTCTCCGGCATAGTTGTTCAGCGCCTTCCACACTGTTTTTCTATCAGTTATGCCATTAGGTTTTCTCAGGACCATTAGCACCGAATGCTCTATTTTCACTATGCTGCTTATCATCTTAAACAACTGCCTCATAAAAAGCACCCTAATTCAAACACACTTCTCCTCACATATACTAACGGTTTTCATGCCCTATTGGTCCTTATTTCATCTTTGCTTTCTAAATCGACATCCTACCACACACTATCCCTGTATACACAGTAATGTTACAAGCTTACAATTGTCCATCTTTTAACATCTCCAAAACCAAGACTATAAACTATAAAACCTTTTCTCACTCAGACATGTGTTTGGCACCTGGCCTTTCACAAAGTCACACTTCCACAGCATCTCACTTGGAGTTCATTTGGCGTCAAAAACCACATTCACTGTAAACGGCAGCTTACAAAGAAATTAATCAATAATCCCATGAACTCCAGGCGCCTTACTGTTCCTTAATACCTTTCTCGCTCTCATATCCCAAATTCTGTAGCCACATTCACATTATCTCATCTCGAATCCCTTCAATTCCTTCATTATCCAGATAAGAGCCCCTCCTATCCACCATCGACACTGGAATTATTAAGTCTATAGACTTGTAAATGGAAAAATGATAATACAAGAATGTGTATTTGTCCTTAGGATCAGGACATAAGTTGTAACGTTTTTTCTATGCATTGGTGAAGGCGTTTTGATTACTCTTTAGAGTTTCTGCCTTTTCTTTACATTGGCATCTAATAACTTGTTTTCCGGAAGCTCTTCATCTCTGATCAGTTATATAAAAATTCTTTTCTTGCGGAGCATAAAAAAAGAACACGTCCAAGGAATCTAAATACAATAATAGCCATCGAAATCATTCATAAAGTTTAACTGAGTATATATATATATATATATATATATATATATATATATATATTATACATATATATATATATATTATATATATATATATATATATGAAACTGGTAAAATGTTCTGTTACAACAGAATTCCATTTAATAAAAGGAGTCCATGAAAACGCCAAAAATATAGGAAGTAAGTACTATATTTCAGACTGCTGTCTCTCTCTCTTCAGCCGACTCTGAAATATGGTACTTACTTCCATATTTTGGCGTTTGTATGGGCTCCTTATATTTATATTATATTATATTATATTATATATATATATATATATATATATATATATATATAAATGTGTGTGTGGCGTGTGTGTGTGTGTGCGTGTGTGTATGGTAATGAACACATAAAAACGTGTTTCACAGAAATAAACTTCTGACTCACCACGTGACCGAACATGGGTATTCCGAGTGAGAGTTTAGGGCATTAGCAATTCGGACACAATGCGGAACCTAGTAAGTACTATTTACCTATACAAGGTTACTCCCCGGCAGACGACTAAGGGCCTACACACCAGCGAATTTTACCCATAAATAAATGGATAATTAGCAAAAATGGTAAGAATCATTGATCTGATTTCCTACAGCTATTTTATGATAAACAAAAAACTATATCCAAGAGTAGAAAGGCCATTACCACTACAGTAACACTAATTGACTCTCAGATTATGAAAGGCTCAACTACAAATCACTCGGGAGGACGATGAGGGTTATAGGGACGGCTGGTTTAAGGACAAAAGGTGTGTATGAATATGTGCGCGTGCGTGCGCGCGTAAGTGAACACAAGAGGGGGTGTGCTGGCGGTTGTGCTGGGGGTGGGCAAGTTGGTAGATCCCACAAAACAACACTAGAATTGACCCTCTCTCTCTCTCTCTCTCTCTCTCTCTCTCTCTCTCTCTCTCTCTCTCTCTCTCTCTCTCTAAGCTGTTAAATGCCCAGATTATACGTCTCCCGGGAGACGTGATCAACGCTATATTGATTAGATTAGTTTCATGAGCGGTTAATCTGGAATCACTTGATATGATCTGAGAGATTTGGCCGGGGACGACGGTGCAGTAGATGGCCTGCCTTAACAGATTATTCATTATATTGCTCTCTACCTCTCAAGTGTTCCCCAGTCGCTCTCTCCCTCTCTCTAATATCAAAATCTAAACTACACATTTCTTCATGAATACACGCACATTTCTTGCAGA
>NC_061096.1:18906248-18911248 GCF_015104395.2 Macrobrachium nipponense
ATGATACGATCATGATATTAGGAGGCGAAGAACAATGCCATTCTGTAAGGATCGGCAGTTTGGCGATCGATACGTAAGAGGCGATTCACCAAAGGGGAAGAGAGAGAGAGAGAGAGAGAGAGAGGAGAGAGAGAGAGAGAGGTGGGGGTGCCCGACAGCTTAAGCACAATACAAATTAAACAGCTGCTTCCTACTTCAGCAAACACTCCAGCAACGAAAGAGAGCGAGAGAGAGAGAGTGTGTGTGTAGACCCTTCAGGCGAGTACGTGTGTTTTCCACGCGCCTTTTCTTCTTCAATCCATCCTCTCTAATCATCAATTGCCGACTACACCTTTCCATGATATCGGCCCACAGTAGCGCTGCCATTTTCAATCCTCTGGAGGACTTTCGGTTTCGGTATCGTCGTCGCTATTACAATTTCCTTTGGTTATTTCGTGCCCTGCTTCTTTGATCTAATAATAAAATATACAAAGTTATCAACGCGGAAAGCTTTCTCATCGTAAATCTCAAACTTATGTAGCTAAACTTCCATTCGAAATATCGTTATGCAACGCAAGCTCAACAATTACGATACCAGCATATCGCTTTTAATGTAATACGTAACAAGAAGGAGAATTCTCATTTCACGATTTCCGCGTCAAGGAATTCCAATGGCTTCCTTTTTTATTGTCTCTTTTTATCTTTTCTTTTTAATTTTTTTTTTTTTTTTTTTTTTTTTTTTTTTTTTTTTGAAAGATGAACAAAAGCGTGAGTTGGAATCAGGTACCAGGCAGTTCAGACTCCAAGATGATCTCGTAATATGCGGAAAGGCCCAACAGACACTTTCACTGTCAACGTGTTACTTGTCTTTGATAATTATAGGCACTTAACCTTTCTTGCAGACTATCTTATACTTTGTGAAAAGATAAGTCATAACAGTTTCATGTTATTAGAAAGTACATTCCATCGCATCAGTTTATATCGGTGCTACTTATGGCTTGTTACCTACGCCTCACTAACTCCGAGGTGCTAGTACCAAACACCGTATGGTAAAAGTAAATTAGACGGCCGCGCAACGATATCGTTCATTAATATAATTTGTCGACCATACCATATAGAAATGGGTGTATATAATACTTTGATCCCCAAGGGGCTAGTACCAAACACGGTGTCCTAAGGAACTTCTGCCATGTTTAGTACTATAGTAGATTCACATCAACCGTGCATTTGATGTCTAGGCCAGTCCCTTACGACACTTCTGATTGGCTGTTGATAAGCTAATCACAGGGCTGGAAACTCCCAGTCTCTCGCGAGAGTTCGCATAGGCAGGATGCATGTTCCACCTCTCCTGAGGGATACTTCTGAAAGACGTAGCCCTCAGGAGAGTTGGAACATAGACCCAACTCATGTGAACTGTCTCGAGAGACTGAGAGTTTCCAGCCCTGCGATTGGCTTATCAACGGCCAATCAGGAGCGTCGTAAGGGACGGGCCTAGACATCAAATGACGGTTGATGTGAATCTACTATAGCACCTCGGAGTAGGTGACGCGTAGATAGCAATCCAAAGTAGCCCTACCATTACCCAGTTAAAAAAAAAAAGATCTGCTTCCGTTCTTCCACCAAACATGTAAACGTTCGTTGATCTATCTTTCAGTTTCCCATTTTATTTCGTTACTTCATTCTTGCTTACACTTACTCTAAACCTTCTGCTCTGAAATTTTTTAATTCTCTCACTATTCTGAGAAGTTTCTTTTCTCCATTCCCAGTCAGTAGTGCATCATCTGCAAACAGTAAAACCACTGTACGCTTTCCATCATTCCTGTAAACATTTTGTTCTATCTTTCTGTTTTTCTTTTTCTTTCATTACCTTATTCTTGTTTACATTTACTCTAAAACTGCATTTGGCATTTTTTAAATCTTTCAATATTTTGTGCAACTTCCTTTCGTAATTCCCAGTCACTACTGTGCAGTCCGCAAATAATAAAAATTCTGCGTTTCATGACTCATTTTCTTATCAGACAAAGATATTTTTATTTGTCATAAAAGAAAACTATTGAGATGACTATTTGTCTGTCCGTCCGCACTTTTTCTGTCCGACCTCAGATCTTAAAAATTACCGAGGCTAGAGGACTGCAAATCGGTATATTGATCATTCACCCTCCAGCCATCAAACACGAAATTGCACCCCTTAGCCTCACTAGTTTTTATTTTAGTTAATGTTAAATTTAGCCATAATCGTGTGTCTGGCACAGCTATAGGTGCCAGCAACACAGGCCACCACTTGCCTGTGGCTGAAAGTTTTATGGACTGCGGCTGACAGTTTCATGCAGTATTCTACAATGTACAGAAAACTCGATTGCGCCAAGGAAACTTCGAAGAATTTTTTACTATTTTTTTTTTTTTTTTTTTTTTTTTTTTTTTTTGCATCGCTTCAGCCTTGGAGACATTAGGCAGCCATGGAAAATCAACAGCCCCGGTCCAGCGTTGCTGCCTTGACCACAGTCAGTGTGTGTAAAATGACTAAACGTCAGTATTGCCAATGAAATTGCATCCACATTTTGCCTCCATAAATGTCAAACTCTACTATCAGTAGGAGATGGAAATTCGATTGACTTTACGATTTTTTTTATAATTTTTATTATTTAAGGATTGAATTTTAAAGAATTACCTTTTGCATATATATTAATAGTTTTTTTCAGTATCAAAGCTTAATTATAAAAATTTAAAGCAAAGTTATAAGTGTGGTTTTTTTTACCAAGATGTAGTCGTAGTCAGTGTGGCCACAGCGAGATGCCAAATAGCGCTATTTGACCACGTTATCAGACAAAAAACCATAATACGGCAACACTGCCCCTGTCTTAAAACAACTTCAACACCATGCCAGGTGATCTGTCGATTACGCTTTCCAATAAACGGTTCGTTTCCACCACAAAAACTTAATAACTCCCAACAACTTATCAAAGTACCATTTACCCTCGGTAACCTTACTACAACGCCTCATACACATAATTCCTTATGCAGATAAAAACTGACCGTTAGCAAACATTTGATGTACACACCAACTTCCTTATTATAAATCTGCGTTCTTCCGTGGCGTCCTCCTTTTTCGATTTGGCATGCTATGGAATGTTCAGAGCCATAATTCCTTTTGCAGATCAAAAATGATTCCTCTCACTCATTCCCTTGAAACCTTTCCCTCATGTAAGCATACTTTACAAAGCTGAAATCCATTAACTCGCCATGTCTATATTCTTCAACCTATGAACTTGAGTTTTTAAGTCTTCACAGTCACTTCCAAAAGATTTCAACACCGTTCTAACCCCGCTCATTCTTACATTGTAGTGCAGTCTTGCGAATCTTCTTCATCTACGTTTAACAAATCAAAATTCTCGCTCTGTCGACAAAGGACTATATATATTCAATTTGGAATCACAAGCCTTTTGGGGTTATTATAATAGAATGTCCAAGTAGTAAGGCGTACGTACCACTGATATCAGAGCCGAAGGGGCCAATTGTATTTAACATAGTACTTTTTACGCGTCTCAAAGGGTGACAACAGGAGTTATATTTCACACACATATACATACATACGCAAGCACGCACACACATAAATACCTACACACACACACACACACACACACATATATATATTATATATATATATATATATATATATATATATATATATGTATATATATACATATAATATATATATATATATATATATATATATGATATATAAATATGTATATATATATACATATATATAGAAATATATATATATATATATATATATATATATATAGAGAGAGAGAAGAGAGGGAAGAAGGGAACATTCAAAATATTATTTTCTACATAAGTACGAGAGCATTAATTCTAGAATAAATTAATTATAATATACTAATGTACGCATCATTATGTAATATCAACAACTGTGGGGATAAAGTTCAATTCAAGCCCCCGAGAGAGCTGATTCCTTTGTAAAATATAAAGTGGTGAATTAATCCCACAATAAAGCGGACAGATATCTGAATTCCAATAAAGAATTAAAATTATTTTATTTTTTGCATAATGCAAAAGAATAATCTGTTGTTAAATTTAGGCTACATTATATATATCAAATGGATAAAACCAATCGAACTACCAGTCCAAAGGAAAGATGTTAAATCCTACATACAAAGGGCATCAATTTTGCCAAGTTAAAATTGTCACTTTGGAGCAACTGAAGGAATTATTTAGCAAAGGGAGAATTAATTCTTAACAAAGTACGGGATGGAATGCCGCTGACCTCTTGGTACTGCACTAATATGAAATTCACAGTTTGGTATATTTATAAATACGTTCCCTTTAAGTGAAACCAAATTATATTTTATATGTGTGTATTAATAATTCAGTATTATTAAGTGGATTTCATTAATGTAGGGGAGTGGTATGAATTAAAGATATATCTATATGCTATGATAAACAAAAACTGCATTTAATTTTATTAGTCGTAAAAGAATGGAAAATTACCGAAAGGTGTTTGACATAACAGCTTTTGTCATTTACTTAGTCTGCAAGAGATTAATTTCAACTAGATTTCCACGAGATAAATAAAAGCCAATGAGTAGATCATTTTTCAGAGCAAATTGTTTCATCCAATCACTCGCTCTAGGTACGTTTACTGCAGAGAGGCAAATTCAGAGTAGACAGTATACTGGCAGATCCATTTGGTACTCTATAATTACAGACGTGCAAACAATCTTCATGCGTTGCCACGAAAATATATTTAATAGCAAGGAACATGGTGAAAATGAGCGGTTTCCTGGTTTGTTTTTGTTATCCTCAGAGGCACCTCTCAGGAGCACACACACACGCACAAAAAAAAAAAAAAAAAAAAAAAAAAAAAAAAAAAAAAAAAAAAAAAAAAAAGCATGATGCGACCTCCAACTTACTCGGGACGCGTGCAAGATTTTTCACTCACGCATAAGTAAATTAAAACATGCTAAAATCTACAGTCATACAGAGCCTTGTTTCATCAA
>NC_061096.1:18913748-18931248 GCF_015104395.2 Macrobrachium nipponense
GATATATATATATATATATATATATATATATATCTATATATATATATCTATAATATATCTTATATATATATATATATACATATATATATATATATATATATATATATATAGATTATATATATATATATATATATATATATATATATATATATATATATTATATTGAAAGGAAAGCGTAAACAGAGAATCAAGGTATCAAGGTACTCGCAGAAAAGAAAGCCGGAAGTCCAATTAAAACAATCTTTGTGTGGACGCACCCTCAGAGACTGGAGTAGATTCTGAAAATGGTAGAAGTCCTGCTTGAGATTACCAAATCTCATTGTTCTTCAGTAAAAGCAGCAGGAAAAAATAAAATGTCCATGCATCCAGCATTGCAATGTGTGGTAAAGGTATTACACAGAATATAAACTGTTAGTCTTCAGAGTTCTTAAAGTTCCGTTCCTAGGTTACCACATCAAAATTTGATTTAGTAGGGTGGTGGCATTATGGCGCAGTATATCCTAAATTTATCAATCGCACTCTGTTCTCAGTAGAAATTGTAGTTTCGAAATTTTCCAGCTATATAAAAAAAAAGGCCATGCTGATAATGTCACATCTCAATATTCGAGGTATCTCAGTTTTGCATTTTTTATCATCCAAGATCACAAGACTGCTCGTTTTCTAGTGTGCAACCAACTAACGTGCAAAATAACTTGAAATGGGTCCCTCACGATGGTACCAGTATGTTTCATGGATCGCTGCATAGGTAAAAGTGTCCAGCTTAGTAGATCCTGTTTATGCTGATCCTAGGATAAAATTGCTTTGAGGCTTAACCAATGAAAATTGAAAATTACATAGGGTTTCAAAACGAGAGGTTTCAAATTATCTCTTTAAAATATCATGTGGGATTCTGAGTCCAAATATGGCAATGGTGGTCTTCTTTCAGAGTCAATAAACTTCGTTAGGGTGCACACATTTAAGTTTTCTACTAACCATTTCTCAACTTACCATATGGGAAAACCAATGTGATTATAAAGACAAGGTTTACAATTCGTCAGTAAGCCAGTTTTCTTGGTAAACTAAACATCTGGCAATGGCTATGAATCTTCATTTTCCGGTATGTCATCAGTGTTATCACGGAAGCCAAACAGCTTCCAGGTGTAAGGCAAACAATTGATTTCACAAAAAAACCTCGGTAGCACATTTGTAATTCTCTGTGTGCTGTGGGACTCAAGTTAACATGCCGAAATGAGGATGGATAGAGCCTGCTTAGCATCGCAGTAACAGAGTCGATATATCCATACAAGTTATGTCTCCTTTGACATGGCAATGGTCGTGGTATGTTGAAAATCAGTGTGTATTAGGGTCTAAGGAGTAAAAAACATTCATTCATGGAGAAAGGATGAAATGTAAAATTGGTTTATCAGTGTAAACATAACAGTTCCATTTGAAAAGTCTACTGACCTAAAAGGTCAGTGATGTGAGTTATCTTCTGAAGCGTAGTTAATGCTGTGTCATGTCTTCTCAAGTTATCGAGTTGAGACGTTTTTCCTTCTGTACAAGATTCGAGGTAGCAGAAAAAAATGACCATATGGGTACAGGATCTCTTCAAAAAATAGTCAGTCCTTGTGTGAGTCACTCGGCCAGGCCTTAAAATATAAAACGCTGCGTACGTGTTGTAGCATCCAGAATGATGAGGTTGAAAATTACTTATGAGTTTAATAAACAAACCATACAATCAAATAACACATGGAAAAATGATTCCTTCCTTAGATATGAAGCGCTTTTCACGCTGGATCCAGAGATGAATCAGCAACATGACTGGCTGTTGAAAAATGTTCGAAAACAATAAAGTTTAAATCAAGATTAGTCAAAAAGTTTTGCATAATTCATTTCTAAACTGACGGAAAGGTTCCTTCTACTTGACCAGGATATGAATTGCGATCGCCAGTGAGCGACCAACTCAAGAGGTCCATTGAAATCTTTGAACTGACCAGTACTACCCCATCTCTAACCTTTCCTGGATATACTGAGAGAATTCCTCAATGAAGTTTACAGTTATATATATACTCTTACAAACAGACAAGTTAAAAGTACATGCACGGAAAGACAAAATCACTGAAAATTTAACGTTACAGCAACATTAATGACCTATACTCTGACTATCAGCGAGCAAAATACAATGAAAGTCATAACAGTAAACGATGTTGATTAAAAATAAATGGCACAGAAATGGTTATGGGTGACAGTATAAAATATCTACGATACGTGATTAACGCTCTCTTTCTCCCTTTTCATCTACTGATCTTTTTATCTTTGCATATAGGCTTTTACTTCACTTGAGTAATAAGTTTGCATATAGGCTTCTATTTCACTTCTGTAATAAGTATAATACTTTTAGTTTTCTGTAAATGAAAACTACTGAGATGGCTAATTGTCTGTCCGCCGTACTTTTTCTTTCCGCCCTCAAATCTTAAAACCACTGAGGCTAGAGGGCTACAAATTGGAATGTTGATTATCCACCCTCCAATCATCAAACACACCAAATTGCAGCCCTCTAGCCTCAGTAGTTTTTATTTAATTTAAGGTTAAAATTAGCGGTGCCAACTATACATGCCACCACCGGACCGTGGCTGGAAGTTTCATGGCCACAGCTGAGTTTCATGAGCCATGACTGAGAGTTTCATAGGCCATGGCTGAGAGTTTTATACAGCATTGCTATACACTGTACAGACAACTCAATTAGGCCGAAGAGACTTCGGCGCATTTTTCACCTATATTTTTTTTTATACAGTTGCACAATGATCTGGACATGAGAAACCCTTCACATAGGTGTGTCTGTTTTTAAAATGTTTTAAGTTTCCAGCACCGCTGAAATATCACAGATGTAATCCAACAATATCTCGGTTATAAAGTGGTACAGTTAAGATTCTATGAAACTACTTGTCAATTTTACATAAAAGCTCGTTCAAGGATATGTGAGGAGATTTATAACCTTATCAATTCAGTAAAAACGTCAAGAAAGACTTTGCAACGGCATCTTAACTGACATTACAAATGAACTCAAAACTGAGATAAAGACACTATCTTGAAGAGATATTATATATATATATATATATATATATATATATATATATATATATATATATATATATAATATATATATATATATACATACTTAAAAATTACAGTAGATGTATGCGACTTCAGTATATAAGCGAATATATGATACCATATACATACACATATATATAAAACATAAAACTATCTTATACATATATGATATATACATATATATGCATATATGTATATATATATATTGTTCAAGATTTAAGCTAGAACCAAGGAAAGAAATAGTCTTTTACCCAAGTTTAGCTTCTATACTGGTTGCCCCTTCGACTTTGGAGGAAGCCATTCTCCTTTTTCTTTTGAAAAGCTATCTCTTCTCCCATTCGTTGTTGGAATTACAACCCCCCCCCCCCACACACACACACACAGGGACCGTAGAAGGAGCTTACCAAGAGAAAGCTTCAAAAGGCCTTGAACCCAGGAGCGGAGCCTCAGAAGAAAACCAGACCTCAGCGAGGTCAAAACCTGGCTTCTTACCAGACACTGCTGTGCCCTTTCCCCTCCTGGGTGCCTGGCTTTCCCATGATTTGGGAAGCCCCAATTATATTTTAAAAGTCCATAGTGTCAAGACTTCAAGGAGAAGAATTCCAGCCTCATTACTAAGGTACGGTAAGGGAAATTCCATTTCAACCAGGGAATTGTTTTTATCTTTGTCTGTATTTCATTTCCTTTTTCCAAGGCGACTTGTGCAGTGTTTCATTCCCCCCCCCCCCACCCCACCCCCCACCCCCCTGCCATCTGGGCTCAATTCTGTAATTACTCCCCTGTGATACTAGTAACATCCCCCTAGTGAATTTAAGCCACGAAATAGTTCTGCTGTGTAATTTCCCAGTCATTTCATTCCCCCATGAGTGGCCTTTTGATTGAAAGAAAGTAGTGAGTAACGTTCGCCCTCGTGTGCCCTCTGCCTTATGCCTATGTCCTCTATTTGCAGACAAACGCTGTGCCTGGCTGTGGTAGGACTTGGAAATCCTTCGAAGCTTGCAATTTTGATCCGTTGCGCAATTTTCCTAAAAGCGTGGCCGGACTGCTCCCACCACGTGTTCGGGTGGACTGAAAAGCAGTTCACCTGCCCTTGTGTTCCTGGACCTCTGTAAATTTATGTAAATATATTGCTTTTAAAACTAGAGTCCAGCTTTTATGTAAATTCCTCCCTCCTCAGTAAAACCGGCCTTATGCCTGAGTTTAGTTTTCAACTTTTTTTTTCTTTGTTCAAACCCCTTGTCCTCTAGTCAAGGCCTAAATTTTCAATGTAATTGTATTTTCTGGGAGAAGACGAGGTGGAATTTTGAATTATATATACATATATATATATATATATATATATATATATATATATATATATATATATATATATACTTATATATAGGTATATATAAGCATATATGTATATATATGCACATATGTATATATGCATATATATATATATATATATATATATATATATATATGTATGTATATGTGTGTGTGTGCGTGTGTGTGTGTGTGTGTAGAGAAAAAGAGAGTTAGAGAGAGAGGATAAACTGATGGACGCAGAAGTAAAACCTTCCAAAACACACAATGCAAAAACTTGGCACTTGCTAATCTCGAAGGGAACAACACAAGCTCTGCTAAAAAACTTGAAGTGTTAATAATCCCTGGAGGAAATAATTTTAATTAGTTTAGCTCAAGCGACAAAAAAAGCCGTCTGATACAGAGAGAGAGAGAGAGAGAGAGAGAGAGAGAGAGAGAGAGAGAGAGAGAGAGAGAGAGAGAGATGTAAAGAAAAGGGTTAATTCAGTAGTTCTGACCCTTAGGTTAATCTGAGACCAGATAATTAGGTCTGTAATTTCTCAAGAAAAGCAAGTCATAAACAATGACTATTATTTAAATTTCCCTTAATAACAATAGCGGGTTTTAAAGTACGTCTTCATAACGCTGCAATTAAGATGAGAAAAAGCTACTCGCAAATTAGCATGAGGACGGAGACCCAGTTTATTATACAGCAGTATCAGAAGGGTATACGGGGCAAATGACTGGAATGAATATTCCATTTTGAAAAAAAAAAAAAAAAAATGGGGGGCGGGGCCGGGATTATATAGGAAGGAACTCGCCCTATTAATTATCAAGGGAAGGAAGATAAAAGAAAGGAAAACAGGAAGTCGTAGATGAAATGCTGCAGTTAAGATAATTAACATGAAAGGTGAAAAAAACGAGTATTATTAGTAAATTACGGGGAGAGATACCTCGCGTTTCTGAGACGTGGCAAGAACTGTAAGTAAAACTGCACTCATATCTTATTTCACAAAGACTCTACTTAACTTTTTATTGTTATTTCTTGCTTAGCTTCTGACCACTTTAGATGCTCATCAAGTACAGGGTGACTCTCCTATGGTGAAGTTCACTTTTTCCTTACCGTTTGAAACATTGAAAACAAAGGCAGGATTTAACTGACACGGAAGGAGAATTGTAAGAAGCTTTTTTCTTAAAACTCTAAATGTTTACCGATGACTGAACTAAGACTGATGTCCTCTTTATCATTAAGCTACATCGACTTAGAATTTTACTTAACGGAGAAAATGAGACTCATTCCGCTTTTAGCTTGAAAAATTCATAGAGAACGGCCATTTTTCCAAGAGGAGTACATTCATATAGCAAAAGGAAACAATTTTTTACAGTGTTAGGAGTTATCTTGAAACAACATCTAGGAACAATGATATTCATTACAGGCTCTGTTCAGTTAGAATGTAGTGAGAGACTAAAATGGCTAATAAAAAAAACTGGCAAGATGAACGCGTTATGGTAATAAAATTAACTAACTGAAATTGCAAATGAAAGTAAGATTAGGCATCCGTCTTGTACAACCTGTATAGTTGATTCATGGTATGCTAATGAAACCCTATACAAGATTTCGTTGATTCCAGGATAAACCTTTAAGCAGAATATCAAGAGACACGTGGTAGGATAGAGTTACCAATGCTGAGAAAATGATGAAGTGGATACTGTGATGGTTTGGACATGTCCACTGCACCCTCTTCAGACGAAGATGAACGGAAATCTGTGAAAGCGAAAGCACAGAAATGAGTTTCCCACGGTGTTTGAGGTGATGCAAATGATGGTGAAGGTTCGTGGATGATTATTACATCAAATAACCTCTCGGATGGTTTCCAGATTTGTTCACCAGATCAATAACAGACTTTTCCAACTTTCCCTTCTGTAGGGCCCTTAAAATCTAAAGAGCAAACCAGGAAAGTCTAAAGATTTATAGATAAACATGTTAAAGGAGACTGATAATGAACGAGCAATTTGCCCTCATATTTGTTACTCTGTAGTCATAAAACCTTATTGCCATTTGTATTTGACATGCTCTTAGCATTTTCAGGACTTTGACCTTGAGTGAAGTCGGCAGTTACGAAGTTCGAGGCTCATAATTAATAAGGTGGGAGCAAACATTCCAAAACGACCCTTACGTCATTTTAACAACCCTCATAAAAAGAGCTAAAAAATTACTATCAGCCCAGCAACAACTGAACAGTTTGCTATAATCTGTACAATACCTACTAACCATTTCAAGCCCGTTGTCTCATAGGCTTTCTTGAATATCTTTTTATTTATCAGGCTATCAGCTGTATCTTCTTGATATTTTGACACACTATGTTTTAGACCCTCCAGTAATTTTTGGTCATATAATGTAGTACCAGAATTTATTGATAAAGGCAATTTACTCTTGAACTTTTCCAATTTCCTCAACATTCGTTGGAGATATCCGAACACCTGTCCTTGGGCTAGTTAAAGAGTTAGGAAAGAAATCCCGACCAGCGACCACTCGTTTTTCTCTCTCCGTCTCAAACTTATGAATGGATGAGTGTACTACGATATGGCTTTTAACGTTATACGTATCCAAATTGGTGCATACGTACATTAGATTTTATCTGAATTTCATTGTTTTGAGAGATGGTTGTAACCTTTGGGTTCATTCACAGTATATAAATAGAGATGAGTAGACCGACATAAAATTAGAGGGGTAGTAGTTTACTGCTTTTCAGGTATGTTTATTTTGTCGTCCGATATACGTCTGAAGTCACCCACAGCTACAAATATACCTCCATCCAACTGTATCAGCTGTGGCAAACATGTTGCCCTATTGTCATCGTGGATGCCGCAATGCAAATTCGTTGCATATAATGCAGAGAAGATTACCAATGGGCTAAAAATTTCTCTGCAAGGTTAAGTGACGATGGGTTCCCTTTAACATACATGACTGAATGATTTTATCATTCTTTGATCGAACTAAAAATTATAGCATTCTGTGGGAGGATTTTGATTGTTGAAACCGGTAGGCCTATTTAGGCGCGTGCAGCTCACTACATACGTTTATGTTTCAGTGATAAAGAAAAAAATATACCTGCTTTCATTTCTAGCGGGACTGCTTAATATTTCTATAAGATTGTTGATGAGTATTTCCAAAATAAAACAAACAAATTATATCTTCAATGTCTTGGTGGAATGGCAAGTTACATTAACATACATTTATCATTTGCAGGAATATTACAGTGTTTTCATGTTCATATTCAGTGGACCATACTCTTACCCATACCTATTCCCATACCCTTACTCATACCCATAACCGTACCATACCCATATCCGTACCATACTCATACCTGTACCATACCAATACCATACCCATAACCGTATCATAGCCATACCCATACCTGTAAAATACCCATACCACACACCCACACACACACACACACACACACACACACACATATATATATATATATATATATATATTATATTTATATATATATATTACTTTTACATTTGTATCTATCTATCTACAGCATTTATATATATGTGTGTGTGTGTGCGTGTGTGTGTGTGTGTATCTTATACGCCATATCTCTCTATACATATATCTACCGTATAAATTATCTAAAAGTCTGCCTAATATATCCATCTATCTATTTATTATGTATATATTTATATATCTACCTTCCTACCTATCTATTTTATATATATTAGCCAAAGTTTTTACTCTTTCACAGAGAGAGAGAGAGAGAGAGAGAGAGAGAGAGAGAGAGAGAGAGAGAGAGAGATGGATATGAGGCAGGTGATATGCAATTGATGAAGATGGTCAGGATAACATACTCTTTTGGTAAGGACCAAAAGCTCTCAAGGCTAGAGCGTGTCCCTCGAGAACACCCTTGAAGGGAAGGGCCCGATCCAGAGGCTGCTTCCTCAGAGGAAGACAGGTATCCTGCCAGGCTGGGGAAACGGGTTTGGAGAGGGTCCGAAAAACTTCAAGGATGAGGCCCAAAAGCACCCAAGCCCAATACTCATATCGGGAAAATCTTAAAAAAAGCCGAAGAGGTTTTATTAAAAAAAAAAAAAACAAAAAAAAGGATTCTGGTGTCATTTATCTGGTATACTGGTAAAAAGGGATCTCAGGTCCAGGTCTAGCAGGGGTTGTCATCAGAGCTGGTATTACTTCGTGGGCGAGGTCAAATCCGGGCGGGGGTTGTCTCTGATATACAGGTGGTGTTGGTGCTGGTATAGCTAATGTTGTCGTAACATTCCGCCTCCTCGTAGGTTATCTTGACGGACTAAAGCAAGACGACCCCGGCCCGAATTTAACCTACGCTCTCGAACTAATACCATCACTGATGATGACCCCTGTTTGACCTGGACCTGAGATCCCTATTTATCCCTATTTACCAGTATACCAGATAAATGACACCAGAATCTTGTCGGGATTTAATTAGATTTCCCAATTTGAATATTGGTCAGTTTCTAAGAAGCATCGCTGAGTCAGAGAAGCGGATCATAAAGAAAATAATATATAAAATCAATTCGCTTAATTCTGTCATTTTATTTAACAGAATATTAACATATAATAATAATAATAATAATAAAGGGGTAATATTTTCCTTGAATTGACACTTTATACTAATTGAGAATCCAATATTCCTTATAAAATAATACACCTATTAAGTCACTGTCGCCATGGTTTTTGAAATCAGTTGCTCAGACGGAAAAGCATCATTTAAGAAATACAGCACTCAAAAGTCGCATCAAGTTTGAGAAATTTGCCACCTTATCTAGAGCAGGGTAACTCATAAAACTTTTACGATCAAGTTTTGCCTCAGTTCATTAAAAGCATTTCCATGTTGCCATTACCAAAGACAGTTAGTGACAGACCTCACGAATAGAACGTCAACAATGAAACGCTAGTCCTAGGCGTGCTCTTAATTGCTTTGTATTTATTCTTAAGCGACTGAATGTTATCTGAAACTTTGGGAGCTCATTACCGGTTCACGATAAGAACAAGAAACACAAGATTCTCTCGGAAGTTTTACGTTTAAGGTCACTGGTCTCTTTGTACTGAGTCTACTAAAAGCCTACAGATTAATTAAAACATAATGTCTTCAGAAATTCAGCCAACTAAACCTGTAAATTTGTTTGTAGCCTATCCTATCAAACTAATAACTAAATAGGTAGATACGAGATCAGAAGAAAATGGCAATAAAGCATCTATATACATAAGTCGACTAAGAAAATCAAATGTGATTTTATGGGGTTCAGCGGTTTCTTACGGACTACATTCACTGATGATAAAGAAGGCGAGATGATCGCCAATAACTGAATTGATCTGAAGAAGAATATTAAAGGCAAATCCGGATGTATCCTGTTTTATTTATTTATTTGTTTTTTATTAATTTAAAAAATTCCTTGAAAATGTAATAGCAGCCACTTTCACGCGAAGGATAATGTTAGTATAGAGATGTGAATTATAGAGAAGAAGCAAAAATAGTCTAATACTGCCGAAGAAAGAAAAATTTCATTGAAGGCAGAAGATGAAATGCAGCATGTGATTATGGAGTAGGTGTGACCATACTGGGATTATGGAGTCAGTGTGACCATCATCATAGTGATATAATATGGCTGTTGACTGTGAATACAAAGAAAAAAAAAATGGTCTCAAGGGTTCATATGTATAGACCAAAAACTCTGAAATGGTAAGAGGGAAGAGGACAGCGGTGAAAAAGGTGTATAATACTAAAGAAACCCTGCAAGTTCTATGTCCTCTCTCTCACAAGGGACTAATTCTTAAGGCAGCAGTTAAAGAAATAAGAATGTAAGGAATTCCTGCCATCTTACCTTCCTCCAAAACCGGCATTTTCTTAACAAACACCATTTTTCTAAGGGGGCCCGGGATACGACAGAAGGACAAACAATAATTCATTCAAAGAAGTACGAATTCAGGGGCACAAAAGCGCTCGAGCGCAGGCACACACCTGCGAATTACGAAACCGAAGAGGAGCGCGGTCAACCGTCGGAACGATATCAAGCGCAATATATCATATTGCGGCAATTCCGTAAACGTTCTAATAATACCATTAACGGAAAACGTGCTTCATCGACCTCCTCTAATGGGTGAACGGCATTTCAGCACATACAATAATTCGCGCTAGTTGCGTCAAAAGAAACCGCACGACTTTCTCCTCCGTTATTGACGACCGAAACGCAACAAATGACGTAAGGCAAACGTAACCAACCACCACCTTTCGCTCTCATTTCCAGCGGACGAGTTCCTCTTCATCTTCAATACCGCCCGTGTTCTAAGGAGGAGTTTTTCCACTGCACCGCTCCAAATTATAATTTCAGTGTTTATTTGTTTCTTTCTTTCGTTTTTTTTATTTGTTCGCGGTTTCCGCCGTTTAAATTTACGAATATTTGGTTTGTCGTCCGCTGATAAAATGGAAGTTTGTTTTTGGTAATAAATCAAGAGTTTTGTTTATGGTGCTGACCACCGCCATCGAAGGAAAAGCTTAATGAATGGTTACAGAACGCGGAGCCGTTTGATAAATGACCGTAAATTGAAATAAAAAAAATACAATCATGGAAAAATGTAAAGGTAATAATAAACTAGTAAGGATAATAACAATAATAACAAAAGCAATCGTAACAATAGACATTTCAGCTCACGGCCATGTGCCAATAGAGACCAGTGTACGGTGGGTACATAAAAAAAAATATATATTCTGCTGACTGAGTGAACACGTTTCATAATACTATAGGACGTATTTCAACATGAGAAGTCGGAGCAATTACCTTTCATTTCTAAAATATATTAAGACAAACGGCGGTTCTCACGGGTCGTTACAACTGTTCATTTGAAGGTGGACAAAATCTCAAAGAAACAAATTCTCAATTAAGAACTCATTTCAAAATCGTCGTGTAGCACATCGTCTGTTGGGGAATTACTCTCCTGCTATTATATATATATATATATATATATATATATATATATATATATATATATGGTATATATATATATATATATATATATATATATATATCTGTACATATATATATATCTACATATACATTCTATATATATATATATATATATATATTATATATATATATATCTGTACATATATAAATATATCTACATATACATCTATATATATATATATATATATATATATATATATATATATATATATATATATATACATACACACACCATTATATATATATATATATATATATATATAATATATATATATATATATATATATATATATATCTCCAGTAGGAATTAGCCTAACAATTCTCAGCTGGTATCATCGGGCGGAATCGCTGGCCAATATTCTCTATTCCAGTCGCATTGTGGGCCACTGCAGTGAAGCATCTACCATTCGCATAAATCACTTCGCTGGTCAAGAAGGGCATTGAGCATGATCCACCCCCAGAATTCGACCATCTGACCTCTTGCTAGAGAGGTGAGTGTCCTACTGATTAAACCATGAAACCTACAGGCCCCGATCATCACCTTTTTATTTAATTGGAGCCATCTCTTACGAAGAGAAACTTATCCAATACGATAAATACCTGCACACATTCATACACACACACACACACACACACACACACACATATATATATATATATATATATATATATATCATATATGATATATATATATATATATATATATATATATATAATATATATATATACACACACACACACACACACACACACACATATATATATATATATATATATATATATGTATATATATATATATATAATATATATATATATATATACATAAAATTTGAAGACTAAAGAATAGAACTCGATAAAAACGACAAAACGTCACGCTAAAAAAACATGTAAAAAAAATCTCAAGTCACTGACAATTTCCACAGACCTGACGTTACACGGCAAAAATTGGAGTTCTCACGCGCTGCTGTATCATTTTTAATACGGGGGCGGGGGAGGAGGGGGTTGACTGTCAGGATATTCTTAAACGCAGATGAAAGGCATTAGCAAAGGACACGAAAGTTCCCCAAAATTCGCGGTCGCCATGAAATGGATAAAACTGGAAAAGTTTTGCGAGAAAAGAATTTTTGAAGTTTTTTTTTGTAATCATGCCGTTCATTTCAGACTATCTGAGTATTCACGATACAGTGGTTATGAACTTTACCTGCATCTTACCTCCAATCTGTTTCTGTAGGAGATATAAACAAGTATTAGCAAATTGATTTTATTATGTGTCGATATGACTACACAATTTGTTGATGGTTTAATAATCACGATTTATTTAATTTTAGCTCATTTTGCAAATTAATTTATTTCATTGTATACCTCATTTACGAAAGCAATGGTTCACGTATTTTTGCTAAAGCTAATTAAACTCTGTGGTTTTTTACAAAAAATAACTCAGACCTGTCTGTTGGCTTCAGCCTTTGACAAAACCTTTTGGATTAATTACTGGGAGAAATATTTCTCTCCTAACCCTCTCTAATGATTTCCTTAGTAGTGAAGATATGTGGAAATCTAACTTTCCAGACCCAGTACTCACGATTTAAGTCACTAGCAATATATCTAGGAAGGACCAAGCCTTCAGCCAGATTACATCTCCCGATGATACGCCATTTATTTTTTTATTTATTTTTCCTTTTAAGTACTTTGAAGTTTTATTATATTGTTTACATTCCTGGAAAGGATCTGATGTCACGGTTAATGACAAAATCGAATTGAAGACCCTTTCTCTACTGTACCTTGCCATTTTTCTCTAAATTTAAACAAACCGCATCAATACGCTATTTGCCTCTTTCACAGAAGCCACGATGAGCATTGCTCTCAAGAACTACTTTCCTATATTCCTAAATATTTCCCGAGTGACGTAATATGCTCCAGGCTCAGAGGTGATTCCAGAAGTTGTTGACTGGGGCGGCCCTTGTGTGGGACAGTCACTCGTCAAAGGTAACATATGGCTGACAAATCTCGTAACATCCACAATAAGAGTAATACGAATATCTTTAAATAACTCCCCAGTGAATTCATTTACAAACGAACATGACAGCTAAAAACTGATAGGATCGCACTTCTTCAAACCTAATAATATATATACGTACACACACACACACACACACACACACACACACACACACACACACACACACACACACATATATATATATATATATATATATATATAATATATATATATATAAATATATATATTGATTTCAACCTCCCACCGCAGACCCGACACTGCATCAGTAACTGATCATGATACAGAGCCAGTGATTTTTCATCGCCTTGGGGGAGACGCGAATCCACGACATCTGAGTGGCATCCACGACGCTAGCCACAATACCAGCAGACGAACTAAAGTCCGAACAGAATCCTGCAACTTCATTTAAAGGACAGATTTGTCATATGATAATTATGAAATATGTCCACAAGCCCATCTATACAGTAAACATACTTTCATTTGTTATTTATGTTACACCTTAATATCGGTTGCAGATGGAACCAAACTGCTTATTCTAAGAAGCTATGAAGCTAATATCTCTTATCATTTATATTGTACAAAAGATAGATAAAATAATCTTTTACCCATGGTGGAAAAGCAATGCTGATCCAGTGATTTAAAAAACTGACAAAAAAACGTTGGTTTTGTAAAAAAAAAAAAAAAAAAAATAGAAATAAGCATACAAAGCTAACCATGATTCTTTTGTGCACTTTGAGACCAGGTAAGATTGACGGTATTTCAAAGAGAACCTTTGCGTCGCCTGGTGTTGGAGCGATAACAATGATGATAATACGATAGCCAAGAACTGAAATAATACATGACATGATCAATATCAGTAACTATGTCCTCGATGCTAAATAAATTACCATCACTGTTATTAGGTTTCTAAGGTAACGCGCCATGGGGGTGTTAGTACAGTGAGTACTTTGTTTGTCGTTGACTGACGCGTCCTTCTAACCGGAAGCTTTTCGTCGATGAATAATCCAAGAACGGCTGTCCGGAAATGAGCCACCTGAAGGACGAAGGAAAGAGAGCAGACCTCGGCGAGGCATGATGTTCTCGACTCCTGGAGACGGAAAAACGGCGACTCCGGTAATATTTCTAGTAGAGAGAGAGAGAGAACGAGAGAAGAGGCGGAGAGAGAGAATGAGTGGGAGACAGAGAAAAGGAGGGCGGGGAATTGGAGTAGTAGAATAAAAACCATCTCTTTAAGTCCCAAATAATGGTCTAAAGAAGGGCTGTCGATGCCTTCATATTCGTTGAATGCATAAACGGGAAATATGGGGCCTTTGGCTGCCTGCCTATTGTCATCTTTGAGAAAATTTTATCCCCTCTTCGATTCTGTGATGGAGGAGAAGTTGATAGGTCTGAATAATGATAGGAAACAATTATAGGGAATGATTGAAAGCGCCGAGAGCCCTTCCAAATACTAAAAGGCTACTTGTCATGCCCTTATCACCCCCGAGGCTAACCTAAGGGGCTTCACCGGCGCGCCACTCGGCAGGGAAAACGCGACCTCTGACCAACGGCAACTAAGGGCTATTTCCCCCTCCCGCACGCGGAGCGGCGAGGGTCCTTTAGGCGAGGTTTGACCGACGATGAGGGGCCAAACTGAACAATATCGTTCTGCTCAAATGTACAAGACCATGTAACAGATACGGTGTCGGTCCCAGATGAAGGGTAGTTTGCGCCACACCGTTTCGTTCATGATCGTATTTTCACGCTCTGAATAATGAAACTGAAAGTAATTAAGCTCATTCTGACCGAATATCCACTTTCATTCATACGAAATCATCCTAATAAAACATAAATCCCACAGCTTTCCATTTCATAAACTGCAACTAGAAATGCGAAGCGAACGTTCTTCCACGGCTTCCCACCGAACGAAAAAGAAAAGGTCCTTTCAATTTTGAAAACTTGACGTAAATAATATAGATGGTATCGCATTGTTAGGACGTAATGGAGCACAACTGCTACAGTGGCGCTGTGTTCGCCCCCGCGCACTCCCGCGCTTTTCGACAAGAGAAAAAGAGAGAGGGAGAGAGAGCGCAAGCTAATATTTGTGAAGGGGATGCTGTGCATTATAACGTCAACAAACAACTAAAACAATACAAGACCTGGGAGTAACAGAAGCAACAAGACTAAACCAACGATTTTAGCAAGCTGCATCACTAGGGAAGATTTAAGTATTTCGAAGGGAAAATGAAAGAGGCTAAGATAGATATGTACTCGATGGGAATAAACGTCGACGACGCGCAGAGTTTCCTAAACACCAACCGGGAGATGGTTATCGCAAGGGATCCAAAAGGCTTCCGATTATCCCCATAAAATCTAAATAACAAGGCTATCTATCGCCCTCGTTCGGAACCTTACAAAAATGGGAGGAGGGACGGCCTCTTGGCATCCCTTCAATTTCGTGTTACTGATGATGTTTCGATACTGTGTTGTGTGTGTCTGTGTCTGTGTATTAATGTGTCATATAAATACAAGTTATATACGTGTAGGTGCATGCCCACACCATTATAAACGCAGGCACATGTGCACTCACAAATGCTACAAATTCACACATATATGTGTATATATACATACACACACACACAACACACATATATATATATATATAATATATATATATATATATACACACAATATATATATATATATATATATATATATATAAATATATATATATATATATATATATATATATATATATTGTGTGTGTGTATATATATATATATATATATATATATATATATATATATATGTGTGTGTGTGTTTGTGTGTGTGTGTGTATGTATGTATATATACACATATATGTGTGAATTTGTAGCATTTGTGAGTGCACATGTGCCTTGTTTATAATGGTGGGTGGGCATGCACCTACACGTATATAACTTGTATTTATATGACACATTAATACACAGACACACACACACAACACAGTATCGAAACATCATCAGTAACACGAAATTGAAGGGATGCCAAGAGGCCGTCCCTCCTCCCATTTTTGTAAGGTTCCGAACGAGGGCGATAGATAGCCTTGTTATATATATATATATATATATATATATATATATATATATATATATATATATATATATATATATATACGTATATATATATATATATATATATATATATATATATATATATATATATATATATATATATATATATGGAGAGGGTTGCACCGGGAGCACATAGCCTTCTGGTTTCGTTACGAAGAATAAAGGGGCAAGACTGTTAGCTCCACATCTTTTTTATCTTAGGTCCAACAGAATATGGTACCATTTTACAGCTGGTTGGACGGGGGGTGGTAGATGGGTTCAGTCCTCACCCTGACGAATTGGAGCTGAGTGCTGCACTAGTGAACTATGTTCATCCACTTTGTATTCAAGCTGGGAGTTGGTTTAATATGTATTATACCATATATTATATATTATATATATATATATATATAATATATATATATATATATTATATATATATATATATATAAGCAAATAAGCCACATGAAACTGACTGTTAATGCAATGGTTGGTACTAATAAGCACTCCATGGACACTGTTGCCAGAGGAAGTGAACTGGAATTCTAATGCACCATATCCCATGGCAGAAAACTGTCTTCTAGTGGGTTGTGAATCCCCAGGAGGAAAGAAATAGCCCGTAAATAGCCCCTGAATGGCATAAGAGCATTTTTACATTGAAGCCAACTTCAGCAACATGATGTCAGGTTAGTCTTTCTGCTGAAACTGCTATTGCACTAACAGATGGCAGCAGAACCTAGATAATTATTTGTTACACAGTTCTAATGCACCCAAGGCAATGTAACACCTGCTTTTGACAGTGGGATGAATTACATACTAGATGGCAGATGGACCATTCTTCTGAAGCCAGGGGCAAACCTACTTTCACCAGTGTCTGACACAATTTTGACAGCTTTGTATAGTACAAGTCATCAATAGGGCGAGGTCAAGAGGTATATAATCCCATAACCTGTAATAACATTACAATAAGTCCTGGAGTTTTGAAAGTCTGCCGTACAAAGCAAAAGATATGCATGATACTTGA
>NC_061096.1:18933748-18946248 GCF_015104395.2 Macrobrachium nipponense
TTGGCTACCTAAATAAATATCTTTTGCCCGGAAGGAAGATAGCATGTTTGGAATACTTAGTCACTGTAATCCTTCAGTGGAATTATAATATGCTTTGGACAAGATGGAGGGAATGTAATGGAAAAAAAAAATGTAACAAGCAATAAGACTGAAAACTATTATATTATAAATTGAAGTGAATTAAGGTCTTTCCCGAACGTAGAAAATTGTGATTTGTAAATTCCAAGCGAATAGCAAGTTTTACATGATTATGAAATACATCTTCAAATAATTGTTGTATTTCTACTAATATGGCAAAGATATTAGCATAGTAGCTGTAATCTATGTCTGTTCTTATTGTTCTTCCGCATTCTTCAACTTTCGCTTTACCATATGTTCTCTTATTCTTTGAAGATAAAAGCGAGAAAAATAAGTATTCATAAAAACAGTTTCACAAAGCACTCTTCTGCTCTTCGAAGAGCCATCCAATTTGTGGACAAAGCTCACTTACTTTCCTTTATAGGCTCATTAATCTGCATAGTCACTGCTCTCAGGGTAGTTTAAAAAAAAAAAAAAGTCTTTTCAGTACAATATAACGACACACTGGTAGATCACTATTGAGAATGAATCATAATTGGACGAAAAGGTAAAAAAAGGCATTGTAGGTAGATACAACATAAATTATGTTGAGATAGACAGTCCTATTAAACAACACAATTCAAAAAGAGCTCTGTTACTTTAATGAGGGAGAGAGAGGTGACCATAGGCCTACGGATGAGACTCATAATCAGGGATTTGACTTTTGAGCTGGTGTATAACCAGTCACTAGCCACTCAAATTTATTGAGAGACAGGAATACAATAAAAAAAACTGTAGTAACGTAAAAATGCTTTCAGAGGTAGATTAGCAGATATTTGGTACTGGTGTATGAACGGATATTACGGTCATTAATACCAAATTCATATGTACATTAGCGGTATACATAAAGCTAAACACAAGTCTTTCCGCCACGTATAACGTTCTGTATATGTGTATGCATCGACCATGTTCCTTTGGAAGTTTAGTACACATGAGCTCCTCCGTTATTAACGTTTTTTTTTTCTTATCAAAATGCGCTCTGCCAATAGGAGAGAAGCTTACTGGAGAAATCAATGAAAAGAGCAGCGATGGGTTGGCTACTAATATAATTTATCATCTATCATGAAATTTCCTTCTAGCCAACAAATTCAACAAATTGGAGCAAAAAAAAAAAAAATTAAAAAATTGACTCTTACGATAAAGTTACTAAAGCGTCAAAAACGTATAAAGCTTCCCTTCCCGATCATCACCTCAGAAAAAAAGTAAAAGATTTAATATATAAACAAATAATAAATAAACAACTAATATACCCAAGCGCCATCATGTATTTCCTGTTACTAACAGATTAAGGAATAAAAACAGAAAACACGCAGCATTAAAACACTAAGAAAGGGGGAAAAATCAATTCAAAGCGGAAGACTTCTCTTCCACTCGGGCAAAACGAGGAAAGCGTCAATATTAGCACATCAGATTAGTGAATCAGTAATCCAGACAGTCTGCTATTCCATAAGCCCTCGGGGAGTTCATTACAAAGGGGAATTATATGATCTCAATGTCGACCCCTTCCCCTTTGCCGCCCTTTCTCTCTCTCTCTCTCTCTCTCAACTGTTGCCCATATGGTTCAATTTTTATGGAAAAAAACTATTCCGATTTCTTGAGGACTGTATGTATAGAAAAAGCAATTTTCAAACGCCATTGCCACGGTGCATCGTTGTTTACTGCCAAGGTAATTTTCAGTGTATAATAATAGATACGGAGAGGCAGTAAACTGAAAGATCTGATAAAGTATGAGAAGAAGTGAATTACTGAATAGGTGAAGCAAGTAGGGAGCAGGTTTTATGCAAAAAATTTGATAGGAGAGAGGATGTTTTAGGAGGACATAACTGGAACGTATGAAGGTGTTGGAATATAGAATTTTGGCTAAAGGCCAAGCGCTGGGACCTAAGTGGTCATTCAGCGCTGAAAGGAAAAGAGAGCAGAAAGGTTTTAAAGGAGTAGCAGGAGGAAAACCCCGCAGCAGCTGCGCTATGAAACAATTGTTAGGAAAGGGTGGAAACTAAGAGGGAAGAGAGCAATTATGAACGGAGGTGCAGTAAAAGGAATGAAAAGGGTTGCAGCAAGGGGACGCTGGATAGAACCTTAAGTAATGTCTACAGTGCAACGCATGAGGCCCACTGACGGCACTCACCATCTACGGGGGATATGAAGGTGTTGGCTGGCCACTTTTCCTTAATGAAGACGACCTTAGAATTGTGACTGGGAAGGAAAGGAAATAAGAGATGAAAAGCAGAGAAATCAAAAGTCTTAAAGAAATAGTAAATATGTTAGTGTAGATGAAAACAACAAACCAAAATGTTTTGAGATATCTTGTACAAGTAGAGAGACTGTAGGCCAATATATACGATGGTCACTGGAGTGGAAAATAAGGAAATACTGAGGTTTCCTGTCTGATATAACTGACTAGTAATGTAGTACTTTTTAGTGGCTTTACTTACAAAAAAGTTTGCCTCTTTTTTTTTTTTTTTTTCTTTCTTTTTTTAAGACAGAAGCATCATCATCCGCTGCATTTTATATATTTGTTTAAGAATAAAACGACCTTCGAATGCGTTCTATTTCATTTGAAAAGTATTCTATCGCTAAGTTATCCGGTCATAAAATTGACCTCGACCTTTCACTAATTTCACACCTAGAATTACATGGCAAAGCACAATTAAAAATAAGGTACTCTTTCTAACTAAGTCAAAAAATCCTGTCTTGTTTCTCGGAATGAAAAGAGAATCTGCCTACATTTGGGGCTTTTCAAACCTTCCAGTAGCATTTCCAGCAAACCATAACATTACTCGAATTAAGTTAAATAAAGGCAAAGCAATAAAAAATAAAAAGGTGATTCATGCCTAAGGAATGACCAACGCGACGTATTGAAATGTTATCTGAAACAAACATATATTCCCCCAAAGCGAACTGCTTTTGGGGAAATTGCTCTACATCAAATGGTATTATCAAAAGGTCAAGTGTGCTACTTAATTGAAGTATCCGGTAGATTCCGACAAATAATACAATAGAACATCCTGTAGTATACTGAGTCAGCTGAAGAACCAGGGTAGGGTTTGCTGTATCGCACACTTTACACATTTACGCAAATTTATACCTTTGTATCTTTGTGCATGCCTAAGTATTGATATCTAGAAAAGCATCCGTATGTATGTAAGTATATATGTATGTATGTATATATATGTATATATATATATATATATATATAATAATTATATATATATATATATATAAATTCCCCGGGGGGCATTCGAACCACTACCTGGTTGGAAATCGACGATATGATGGACATATGTACATACGTACACACACACACACACACACACACATATAATATATATATATATATATATATATATATATATATGTATATATATATATTCATATATATTGTAGCTGAGGGTGTAAAAGCATATGTGAAATGGTGTGATGTATGTATGTATGCATGTATGTATATTTATACATATACATATATATATACATATATATATATATTATATATATATATATATATATATATATATGTAGCTGAGGGTGTAAAAGTCATATGTGAAATGGTGTGATGTATGTATGTATGCAGGTATGTGTATATATACATATACATATACATAGTATATATATATATATATATATATATACGTATATATATATATATATATATATATATATGTATATATATATATGTGTATATATACATATATATATATATATATATATATATATATATATATATCACTATTTCACATGTGACTTTTACACTCTTAGCTGCTACGCTAAAAAATATCCCATAACACTCGTGATGGGTGAATCTACATAAAACACCATCGCTTCTGAGTAAAACCCTTAAGGCATAGGGCAAATGAACCTATCTGTCATAAAACCTTCACTCAGGGTGTATGTTATTTTCAAGGTATTATGAATAAAAATTTACGGGAAACAGTAGTAGGTTTTACTTTGGTTGAAAATTTTATTATGTTTACATAAATGTGTGTATATATATATATATATTTTTATATCTTATATATAATATATATATACTATATGGTATGTATTGTTTGTCTTAATTATAGTATAATTCTATATCATGTATATAATATGCATATATATTATCTTAATATAATATATATATATCATTATCTATATACTTATATATAGGGCGGGAACAGGAATCTGTTTTCTGTGATGTAAACTTCATATAATTTTAGTTCTCTGTGAAAGAAAACTATTGAGATGGCTTTTGTCTGTCCGTCCGCACTTTTTCTGTCCGCCCTCAGATCTTAAAGACTGATGAGGCTAGAGGGCTGCAAATAAGTATGTTGATCATCCACCCTCCTATCAGCAAACATATCTAATTGCAGCCCTCTAGCCGCAGTTAGTTTTTATTCTATTTAAGGTTAAAGTTAGTCATGATCGACCGTCTGGCAACGTTATAGGAAATGCTACCGCTGGGCAGTGGCTGAAAGTTTTAAGGGCCGCTCTCTTACACAAAACTCGATTGTGGCGAAGAAACTTCGGCGCAGTTTTTACAATTCATTTTGCAATGACGTGCTGAAGATAATACTGCACTAACCCCCGAAAGTATTTCATTTGCTTATATAACACTTTATGAATCTCTCTTCTTGAAGTAGAACAGGAATTAAATGCTACCGTTTGTCCATAGAATACATTTTATTTTTCATTGGCGCTTGCTTATCCATACAAGGTAATCATATGCATTTAATATTTCGTTGGATTGACATGCAATGCTGCTTTTGTTCCTCTTATAATTGTTAATATGTTACAGTTTCTTACCAAATTATTCATAAGTCCGCAAAGCAAATAAAATTGATTGATATATTATTGACATACCCACCTTATAATTTAATCATTATGGTATGGTTTGGGTTTGATTTAGGGGGAAAACATTATTTTGTGGGTTGGTTTAGATTAAGAAGGTAAGTATCTGAAAACGCCCTTGTTTTGATGACGAGAATAAAAATACTGATGTCGACTTCCTGATTAATATTATATATATATATATATATATATATATATATATATATATATATATATTATACATACGTATATGTGTGTGTGTATATGTTGTATATATAGTCAAGCAATTGTTTGTTAGTGGTTTCTGCTGTCTAAAATAGTATTTAGCTTCAAAAACAAAATCTGTAAACTTGGGAGTAAACAGACCTGAGAGTTTTTTTTAATGTAACCTCATTTTTCTTTAAGTTGCAATTTGTAACCTAGGGACGAAAACTTATTTCAGTCTTCAAAAGTACCACTGAATGTAGGAATAGTATTCAACTTACAACTAAGTAAAAGGGAAAGTGCGTATGCCCAAATGTAGTGCAGGAAAATATCTAAACCTGCAGTGAAAATTGGGTATGATCATGAAAAATCACTGTAGATTTTCACACTTTGAATTGCGTAACCATTAGGTATATCATCATGTACTGAAAAATGTATTTATAAATAGGTTTTGGAAGGGTGGTGAAATGAATATAATGAATATTCCATCATAGTATTACAAGTAAAAAACAAAACAGCCAGAATTAAGATTATAAAAAATTTGTTGTTCACATAAAATCGTTGATGCAAGCAACATAGGATAACTAATCAACTACGTTACACACACACACACACACACACACACACACATATATATATGTGTGTGTGTGTGTATGTGTGTATCCCAAACCAATAGTTGAGATTCAATAATCCTATTGTTGCAGATGTGTCCCAATATCAACCCTCTCGCTTTCTCAGTCTGTCTGTCTGTATGTCTGTGAGGAAGTGACCTTACGATCAAAAATAGAAATAAGCAGACCGAAAAATATTGACTTTCACTTAACTAGCATTCATAAAAGAACAGTTATTATCCAGAGAATGAATTCAATACATAGATAACACTGACAGCTGTGAAGAGTACTTTATAAGCTAATGTTCTAGAGTCGCCAACTTAACCGAAGACGAGCATCGCCGATACCATAGAACAGAGCCTCAGTGGCGTGGTCGGTATTGTGTTGGCGTACCACCTCGATGGCCGCGAGTTCGATTCTTGGGCATTTCATTGAGGTGTGAGAGATGTGTACGAGTATTTCTGGTGATAGAAGTTCACTCTCGAAGTGGTTCGGAAGTCACGTAAAGCCGTTGGTCCCGTTGCTATATAACCACTGGTTCCGTACAACGTAAAAGCACCACACAAACAAACAAAATACAATAGACCTGATCGAGTCGGACTGATATTGGTCATAAACCCATTTTCGAACATTCTGGAGCGAGGGAACGGGTTTTGGGAGAGGTGATTGGGGCGTCTGTTGTCCTGATTTTCCTCTTCTTTTTATATAAGGAATCGGGTCGAGTTTGGAGAACACGTTAGATGACCTATTTGCTATTTTGTTTCTCGACAAACAAACTATTTTCTCCCCTTTTAGAAAAACTATTAGTTAGAGATTATGTGTTCTATTTTCTTCTTTTCATAAAAGGAATCTGATCGAGCCTAAAGAACAGGTGAGCTGTACTGTTCGCAATTTCGTCTGTTGACAAACAAAATATTCTCTCGTTTCAGAAAAACTATTAGTTAGATCATATGTGTTTTATATTCTTCTTTTCACAAAGGGAATCTGATCAAGTTCAAAGAACAGGTGAGGTGAACTGTTTGGAATTTCGTCTGTTAACAAACAAAAAATTCTCCCCTTTCAGAATAACTACTGATTTGAGCACATGCGCGCATTTTTGCTCAAGAGGATTGTGAAACTTAAAAATATTAGTAAAATCCGTGAAATAAGGAAATTTCGCATTTGATAAAAGGCAGGGGCACACAAATTACTCTTAGTAATTCTTACACCTTTCTAAAGAAACCTTACTATAGATATTCCTGTCTTCTCCTAGTGGTATCCAAAGCACAACAGTGTTCCTTGGATATCTTGACCATTACATCATATGTAGATCATGACCTGTTCCGCTGAAAGAGGCAGCTGTTACGACCTAAATGCGCGTGCTAAGGTATTCATTTTACAGCTGGATAAACCTGAGCCAAACCAAAAGTATGTAAGAAATGTTAAAAGCCTGTAAGTTTTCCCATTACGCATCACATTATTGAAAGAAGAAAAAACTAAAAAAGTATCGTTCTGACATAAGGAATATTCACTGTTTTTACGAATAAATTACTAATATTAGACTTGAGAGTATGAGATGTGCCCTTCCAACAATGAATATATATATATATATATATAATATATATATATATATATATATATATATATATTATATATATATATATTATATACTTATATTTATTATCATACATATATATACACGTACATATTTACAGACATATAAATATATAGGTACATATAATTATAAAAATATAAATATATATGAGTCTTACTACATCACCGTGATTCATATACACGCATTAAGCTACAACTGTCCATTAATATCTAATTCGCTTTACTCGGAATTAAAATTTTTTCATATGTTAAATATTGAAGGACATTTGTAGCTTAATGCGTATACATGCATACATACATACATACATATATAAAAACATACACATACATATATACACAAACATACACACACATATTATATAGATATATATATACATATATATATATACATATATATATATATATATATATATATATTATATATATATATGTGTGTGTGTGTGTGTGTGTGTGTGTGTGTGTGTGTGTGTGTGTGAGAGAGAGAGAGAGAGAGAGAGAGAGAGAGAGAGAGAGAGAATCAATCATGGCATCCATTGCGAGTCAGCACACACATGAAATTCCGAAATTCCTAAAAACGTCCTGTGGTTGCTTATAACTAAGCACACGTTTAAAAGAAATATTTCTTCTGCGTGGAACTGAGAATGACCAAGGGAATACCAAGGTTTGTCAAATCTAAGAATATGTCTTTTCACATTTAGTAATCAAAATAATTTCTATGGTTGAAGAAGGCACGTGCTTTAACCTAATAAACAATACTGCTGGTATAGTGGTTAGAGTCGTGACATGTCACTCATATGTTGCGGGTTCGCATCTCGCCCAGGGCGATGAAAAATGACTGGCTCTGTATCATGATCAGTCACTGTAGCAACGTAAGGTCTTCGGTGGGAGGTTGAAACCAACATACTTTAGAAGCTTGAATTTCAATTCAATTTCCTCAGTGTGCTTGTTCCATGTGAATAGGTTTCATCTACTGAAATAATAGGTAATAATAATAATAATAAAAAAGGGGACACTTCTCCGTGTCGAAAATGATGATAATGGTTGCAGGTCCACAATAATATAGCATGTGAGAGTTGATGGTCTTTAATGGATAATAAAAGCTTACGAACCTTGTGCTAGGTTCATCCTCAGTAAGTGCAACCAATAATAATAGTATAATAATAATAATCAGAGACAAACAGGCTATTAATGGGATATGCCCAGAGAAACTTCTTAAAACGTATACTTCATTTTTATCAGTTGTAATAGTTGTGAAGAAGGTTAGATACATCTTTCCTATTTTGTACACCTGTACTTTAGCAGGACTCCCAAATAAAGGTAAATACAGTTGCAAATAAACCGGACTGCTGTATTAAAACAAGTTAAAGACGGCAGATGCAGTTAGCATTCAATCTGTGAGGAGTTTCTCCCGGTTAAATACCATTCAGTCTTATCTGGTTAGCCCACACACATATAATTTGTCTTGTGCTTAGGCAGATACCATCTGATGGAGCCTAGTATTTTCAAACCAAATTTTCTATTAGCCCACAAAAATAACTGTACTTTAACCTCTCGAGTTTTAAAATGAATAAATATCAAGGACGGCTAACATTAGCACTCTTTGATGATTATTATTATTATCATCATTCGGAACATGAAACCCTTTCATACGGAACAAGACCACAGTGGCCACTGACTTGAAATTCAAGCTTAAAGAATAGGGTGTTCATTAGGAAGAGGAGGAGGTAAAGGGAATTACAGAAAGAAGAGATCCCACTTATCACAAAGGAAAAAATATTAATAAATATATAAATATATAAAAATGTATTAATATTAAGAAAAATAGTATAGGGTGGTAATGCATTCTATTTATTTATTTTTTTAAAGAATAATGACCATTTAAGAGCCAGCAAGGATCTTATTTATTAAGAAGATGACCTTCCGAACTCAACGGAGGATTTGTCTGTTAGTGTGTGGGGAATAATTGCATGAACTATCACTCGGACTAATATCGAAAAGCAAGGTCCCTCAGTAGAAAAAATGTTTACAAAACCAAACCTTCATGGACCATGTGTCCCATAGTAAAAAGAGGCTACGATTATGTAAATACAGTATTCGCAAATACTGTGCCAAAATAATGATACATGAAAATTAACCATAACCGTGTAGCACTCATCCAGAGATGAGTATAATAAAGGTTGCTTTCTTGTTACATGCAAAACAAGCTGGCTGACAGGTTTGTTAAAATTGGAAATTGAAACCAGAGCACTTTCCTAAATGAGCTTTCAGAGATATTTATATAAAGTAGGTGTGACAGACATAATCTTTTCTAGATTCATGACCAGTTTCAAATAACTTTACAGATGACGACTTTTTACGACACTTCAACGGTATTAGTACTTGAAGCCCCTTTATCACCTGTGAGGCTGGAGCTGGTTTTCTGCAACATCATCTCAATTTAAACGTTTAGAGATTGAGTAAGTAAACACTGCAGCCACCCTTTTAACTATGTAAATGCATATATACTCATTCATACACACACATTTATATATATATATATATATATATATATATATATATATATATATATATATATATATATCATACATATATATATATATATATATATATATATATATATATATATATATATATATATTATATATATATATATATTATAAAAGGCAAAGATGTCAGCTTACATTATTCTTACTACTTATTGAAAACAAAAAATAAGTTTGAGCGCCTAACTTTTCTGACAGGGGTAACAGCTCTCAAGGTTATGGTACAATAAAGGTACTGACTCTTGCATAAATATAGTTATATATATTATAATATTTATAGATATATCTCTATAGATTATAATATATATCATATATATATTATATATTATATATATATAGATATATATTAATATATATATATTATACACATATATATCTATAATATATATATATATATGTAGTATATATATATATATATATATATATATATATATATATATATATATATATATATATATATATATATATATATATATATATATATATTATAAAGGGCAAAGATGTCAGCTTACAATATTCTTACTACTTACTGAAAAACAAAAAATGTTTGAGCGCCTAACTTTTCTGTCAGGGGCAACAGCTCTCAAGTTTATGGTACAATAAAGGTACAGACTCTTGCATAATATACTGAACAGTTAATTACATGCCGCTTCCGTCATAGGTGTGGCAAAAGATTGTTGACTGATTGGCTTCTGCAGACGAAACAGATGACGTAAGTCACTAATGCCATTTTAAATCATATTTGATTCAATCTCTCTCTCTCTCTCTCTCTCTCTCTCTCTCTCTCTCTCTCTCTCTCTGTCGCTGTCTGTCTAGCTATTTCATATATAATTTACCTCATAACTCAGAAGAGTGGAATGCGCATTACAAGAACATAAAAAAAGGAAGACCCACCAAAGAGGTTAAAATCTTGAAAACGATAAATATTTTCCTCCACGGTCATTTTAGTCAAATCGTCTTCATTTTCTGTCTCGTCCTGACTATCAGGACGAATCATCTTTCCTTCTCATGCGAATTATGCTTTGATGGTGACGTTTATGGAGACAGGATGTAGGGCAATTATCAGATGATCCGAATGATAAATTTCAGATGAAAATAATTTCACGAACTGAGCTAATAGCAAAACTTCCCCGACATTAAGTTCAAACTAAGTCACAACTCTCGGGGGGATTTGACGTGTACAGAGAGAAATGACGAAGATGATGGTGATGATTAAATCTGCAAAGAAATACGATGCATTACCAGAAATATGCATCAAATCTAATTGTATCCAGGACAGGTATGTATACATCTATTTCGGTTCTCTGACGGGGATGTATCAAGATATTTATGACCTACACGGAACAGGTCATCAGGACGTCATTTCGAACCGAGGAGAGATTCCCATCTGTTCATCAAACAGGGTCTTTTGAACCTTAAACATTTTCACGTTTAAAACTAAATCTCGAGTGCTGACGACCTTTGATCTTATAGTTTCACTTACTTACTTTTATGAATATATTTACATCTGTGTAAAAATTACTTATATATTTTGTATAGACATGACAATTGCACGTGAAACCGATTCCTCATATCTTCTGAAACTTCTTAAGATGGTAATGTTCTTCAGTTCTCTACGACAGGGGTACCAGTGGATCAACATCGTATAAGAATACAAAAAACAAAATGGAATAAAGCAAAATAAAATTAACGGTAATTTTCTGTTAAGGTAGACACTTGAAAAGTATTAAGCTTCGTCTATTCAATGATATCTAAATGAAGATGGCATTGCTGGAGAGAGAGAGAGAGAGAGAGAGAGAGAGAGAGAGAGAGAGAGAGAGAGAGAGAGAGAGAGAGACCCTTTCTGAGGTGTGACCCCACGTTTATTTTCCTCTAAATAGGACCCTTGGTAGTTAAAGTTGTAAAATGTTTATTATTTTTTTTATCATATTTAGCATGAAAGTCTATATTATCTATGAAATTATTTTGAAGCAGCAGAGTCACTTAAGATCTCACATTTAATTCACCAAGCAGTATGGGCTGACCTAGTAATCGATATTTCAAAACTTGGGCTGGCTCGCATCACCTGCACCATAGCCATCCAGACTTAAGCTTGACTTCTCCGATATCTATTTACTCATTGTTAACAATTAATCCATTTTTCTTGTTCTTTGTTGCTGAATATAAATACATAAAATTTTACTTACATTTTAGTCATTACATTCTTTGCTTTGTTTCTATATATATGCATTCTACGCTTTAGGATTTGCTATTATGGTTTGTGGCATTTCAATTTCTTCATTTTTGTTTATTGGAGGAGTATTTGTGGAATGAATGCTCATAACAAGATGAAGGGAAACGCAATGATTCTTAAAATTATTAATTTTTTATAATAGGGGTTGTCAGGTACGAAACAGAAGAATTTAATGCGAAATATATATCAGCCAATTCAGAATACGTGAATGGCCTCGAAAGAGACCAAGTCTTGAGAAAACCATCTGTAAATGAGCCAAGAGGTTAGATTACCGACAAAACCTGTTTAATCTCAAAAATTTACGAGAGGCTTATTGCTACATTTAAAGTTCAAGGGCTCAGTTTTTTTTTCTTTTTTTCAAAATTACTGCTCACCTGCCTTTTACATATATAT
>NC_061096.1:18951248-18993748 GCF_015104395.2 Macrobrachium nipponense
TATATATATATAACATATATATATATATATATATAAAGATAAATGCCACGAAGGAAAAATAAACGAAGGAGTCTGCGAGATCTTTCGGCTGACAAGCCCTTTACTGAAGCAGCTACTGACAAAAATACGAGGAAAGACAATACAAGAGGTTCGTATAACTGACAGATAGGGATATAAAAGGATTAGTGCCTAGAACCTCCGACACACCTGGAAGATTCTAGGCACTAATCTTTTATAATCTATCTGTCAGTTATACGAACCTTCTTGTATTGTCTTTCCTCGTATTTTTGTCAGTAGCTGCTTCAGTAAAGGGCTTGTCAGCCGAAAGATCTCGCAGACTCCTTCGTTTATTTTTCCTTCGTGGCATTTATCTTTATTTATGGATTTATCACGTTCCTAACTTTCGTGATTCTGTTATACATCATATATTATATATACATATTATATATATATATATATGTGTGTGTGTGTGTGTGTGTAAACAGCACTCACTCAAAGAATATATTCTTTCGAAGCGGAAAAATACAACAATAACACGACTATGAGTCTAGATTATGATGAATTAGGTGCGGGCGACAACACCGAACTTAATTGAATTCCAACACGACAAGGACAGGCGACATTACATATTCCAAACAAACAATCCGGAAGTGCATGACAGCACCACAATAGCAGACATATGTCATCAGCACAAGGACAGGAATAAAAACCGACGAATGAAAAATGTGTCGGGACAGAAATAACGCCAAGAATAACAAAAGCGTAATTTGGTCACGGGGCGCCTCGGATGATATATCAACGTTGTCAACAAGTGGTTGCAGACGAGGCATTTTATCATTTCTGCAATTGAGAAAACACAGCGAGAGTCAGCCCGTGTGGGAGTCGACCTGGACATTACCTGCAAATAGACTGTTCCAGGAATAAGAGAAATTTTCTTCCACAGATAATATATATATATATATATATATATATATATATATATATATATATATATATATATATATATATGTGTGTGTGTGTGTGTGTGCATAAAGATATAATATCGGTTAGGTATTTGTCTATGTTTATAATAATGATTGGTATTTTAAGTGCATACAGGTTGTTCTTGAAATAATGCTGCCGAATTTGCTTTTGTAAGTGATTTTTTTCAATGTAGCATCTGAAATCGAAAAGTTGAGCTTAATATTGGATTATAGTCCTTATGTACATGATGGTTATATTTTATATAAAGATACTATATATATATATATATATATATATATATCTTATATATATGTATATCTGCATATATATATATATATAATATATTTATATTATACATATACATATATATATATATATATATATATATATATATATATATATACTATATATATATGGTAGATTTCACCTGCAGATCCTTAACTTATAAGCCTGTATAGCCGGCCACTCTCGAACCCCGAACCCTGCACCTCGCCCCTCAAGGAAATATAAACAGTACATTAATAAGTGATGATATATCTTTTGGACTTAATAAATCTTCTGAACTCTACAGACACAGAACTATGCTGTGAAGAGCTTAAACAATTCTTGTACTTTCTCGTGGAATGGTTTCTTAATTGCAACCTTGTATTAGACCTTTCAACTTATGCAAGTTTCAGTCACTACAAGAAAACGGAGAGAATCCTCGTTTGTTTTCCATTTCTGAATTAAGGCTTTTAGCGGATCGCATATCCAGAAAGTGTGAATAAGCCTACAGGACTGATATTATGGGTACTGAAAATACACATATGATTATAACTATAATTGATGTATTGCGCGCGCGCGCACACACACTCACATACACACACACACACACGTATATATATATATATGAAAATATGTGCATAATTATATATATATATATATATATATATATATATATAAACACACATATACATGTATATATGTATATATATATCTATATATATATATATATATATATATATATATGTATATATATATATATATATATATATATATATATGTATATATATAATATATATATATAATATATATATATATATATATATATATATATATATATCGAGGTATATAACCATCGTGTACAATACAATTCTAATCCGCAACTCTTTTCCTATATTAAACTCTGCTCTCGATTTCGATGCCTATACTATCAAACAACTTACGCAGACAGGTATATCAATTAGTTGCCTATTAGCATCCAAACTATGCCTGGAAGATGGACCAGATACGAGCAAAAGTATCGTTGGGGAAAATCAATCTAGATTAGAAAGATATAAGAGATTTACGAAAATGATAGTTACGATCAAAGATGTTAGAAAAAAGGACATTTGGGAACATATAACTCAGTCGAAATGGGAAACTTTACACTCCCAATGTAAAATATTTCTTCATATTTTCTTTGGATGGTAAAATATTGCATGGCAAGATTTCCTACGCAGCTTTTGTATTCAATCTTCAGTTAATTGTCGTTTGATTTTCCTGATACGAGAATAAAAAAAAGGCGATTAAGTGTTACGAGAGATCATTTAAAAAGATAAAATGAATAAGAAAAAGGGGAAGAGGAGGGGAGAGGGAGGGAAGATGGAAGGTGAGGGGAAGGGGAGTAGAAAGGGGGAAGGGGGAGTGGAGGAAGTAGGGAAGGGGAGTTAAAAAGGAAGGGGATGGGGAGAGGTGGAAGAGGAAGATATGAGGGAGGGGAAGGGAGGGAGGAGGGAGGAGAGGGAGAAGTGGGATGGGTGGAGAAGGGGGAAGAAGAGGGGGAGAAGGGGAAGGGAGGGGCAAGTGGGATGGTGGAGAAGGGGGAAGAGGGAGAGGGGGAAGGGGAAGAGAGGGGGAGGTGGAAATGGAGGGGGACGGAAGAGGGAAGGGGAGGAAAGAGGGAAGAGAGGGGAGGACACAGCTAAATTAACACTTGATCGTCTGCTCGGGAGGGGGTTGGAGGGAGGAGGATGGATGAGGGAAGGAGTTATATAGAAGAAGCTATGAAAAATCCGAAGTTTCATACAAATCCTGAGATACTGGGAGAGGTCAGTGTAGGTAGGGTCACTAGAGGTCACTGGTTGCCTACTGATCATGTAAGGTTGTACTGTGACCGGGGCTGAGTAACCACGCAGACAGACAGACAGACGCAGAAGGCAAGTTAAATAAAAGGATGTAAAAGAAGCTTGCTCTTTCAACAGATAATAAATCATTGCTTTTGTTAAAACAACTAAATCATAATTCCCACATGAATTAAGTCCTGATAACATTCCCTTTTTCCGTTTTTGTTTATGTTCTTGTTTTACTGCCCTTGTGAGTGTTGAGGATTTTAGAACAAGGCATGATGCGGCCTCCAGCTCACTCGGGGCGCGTGCAAGATTTTCCCGTCACGCATAAGTTGGAAACATTATATTTCTAACTTAACGTGAAGTGGTCTTCGTAATTAACACTCATACTTAGTACTACTTATTCCAACAAGGACACAAATTAAAAACGTTCATATATCCTCAGTTATAAGTGGAAACACAAAATAATTGAACAGAAATATAGAAAATATAGCCTATAAATTCAGTACACCAAATAAATTAGTCTAAAAACGTTGCATTTTATGAGAAATATTTTTTCTGTACTGTTTAACATGCACATTATTCATTGTTTTACATTTTCATTTTAATGAATAATTATAAATATACTATCCTAGAATTCCCGTGTCTTTAACTCAACGCGAAACCCCTTTTTTCATACCTTTTTAGGCTTCTCCATGGACCTTTCCTACCCCCACAACAACAACAACAAAAATTACTGCTTCCATCTTTAAGGGATAATATCCTTAGTTGTACTAATTGATCTATCACGCATTCCTGCCATCTTCAAAACGGCAAAAGGGGGAAAGCCCAAGGAGAGAATTTAACGTTGACTGTCTTTTCATTAAATCACTAGCAACATCAGGGACTATAAATGTTCTAACTGTAATACTTTTTATTAGGTGACTGTTAATATCCGCAGTCGGTATCGTTGTCACCAATGGGCTGTGAGTAGTAAGCTCTTTTCCTAATTACGATTAGGTTCAGTGATATCGTCTGCAGAGATTTACCGTCCCTCGAAATAAAAAGGCAATATGTTTTATTTTCAGGAGAACAATTATTTTTTGCTGTAGAATAGTGATCACTACCGCCTCATTCATCAAAACACGCAAATGAATGTTTTCCTTATAATCTAAGTTTTATAAGGAAATTTAAAGCGATTATATTACTTATAAATTGTGGAACAATTAAGAGAAACGACGATATCAGTCTCAAAGGGTTCTGCGTATACGTGATAAAAGGTCAACTCTTAAAAGTGACAAATACTTTGCAATAAGTGCATACAAATGTTTGTAATATGTAAAGAGTGCGTCCACACTACAGTAAAACAAGTCATAAAGGTTAGTCGGCAAATGATCGCATCAACATCACAAACTGGTTGAAAACAAGTCAACGACCACAAGTGGTCAACACCTTTGGCAAATGCTGGATAATTATCTTATAATTAACCTGATAAGTTATCGTTACGTGTTCATGACAAGTTTTACTGCAGTGTCGACTCACCCTGAAGTACATTATTTTCTTTCTTGTGGGGATAGCCAGGCCTTCCTCAGCCAAGGAAATGTTGGTAAATTTAAAAAAAATACTACGGATAATCGTGCTCAGACCAGATATCAGATTGATTGACTGATTTATGATTACTTAACCTGGCGTTACAACATCTAAGTTACTGACGCCGAAATAACATTAAATAGGAAACTTTAAAACAAAAGTTTAAAAGGAGTTTCATATAAGAAATATAAAGAAAAACATATATAGTATAGAGTTATCTGTAAATTTATATATATTTTACATAAATGCATACTGCATATGTATATTGATTTCGAATTTGTTGAGGAGGTCCGCCCCCCTAACGAAGCTAAATAACTGCTCTATATTAGAATCCTCACCATAGATCAGAATCAAAACAGAGGCAGTTGTTCATGCGAAGATGCAATGCATTACAACCCTGACACTAATCTCCTTACATTTTAATACAGTTTTAGTTACTGATTAACTTATCAATTTTTTCTTTAATAAGTGGGATCCCTTCAGTCTGAATTTCCCTTTACCTCCTCTTATTTCTTTCTAATGAACACCACATTATTTGGAAGTTGGAATTTCGAGTCAATGGCCCTTAGACTTTTTTTTTTTTTTTTTTTTTTTGCCCATCGTATCCAAACGTTGAGAAAAAAAAGTCGAGAGTAGGTTTCAAAAATAGTTATGGAAGGTTTAATGGGTACATATATATATAAAAAAACATATCTGTGCTCTATTTCAGCACGATCTATGTTGTCGTGTCGTGCACGGTTCTGTTTGCATGCGGCTTGTTCCTTATGAATAGGTTTCATCTTCTGAATAATAATAATAATAATAATAATAATAATAATAATAATAATAATAATAAGTAACACTGTCTAAAAGAACTTCTCTGTCTGCCCATGACAGCAGACAAAGGGCGTCAAAGTCCCTGAATTTCGTTTCTGAGAGAAAAGTCGATTGTTGCCAAGGCCTTCTTCTATACAAAATACGACCAATGAGCATCCCTCGAAGCAACCGGCCAAGAGGAATCCGAATACCATGTGGGATGGTTCACTTAATGAGCGAGACTAATTAACTTAATCTACAGCGCTGGAAAAAGAGACGAAAAAGTTTAATTACGGTTTATAGAAAACAACTCACCGGGAGGTGAGATATCCCCTAATTAAGCACCTGTCATGCTATGGCTATCACACCATCAACATAATATATTAATCCCTTTCAAGCAAAAAAAAAAAAAAAAAAAAAAAAAAAAAAAAAAAAAAAAAAAAAAAAAACGATCGATTGGCGTTACCATTTTTTTGTGTGGGGGTTGTTGGGGGGGGAGATATATAGCATCCTAATTCTTATGATTAGGTCATGCTCGAATTGATCGAAGCTTCATTAGAAAGAGGGACAGAAAATAGTTATTAATCGTATCGAACAAGGTTTGCCAGCAAGATATGACGGCAGTAACTCAGTTTCGATCTAGTTTTTGTGACCTCGCTTGAAACTACTTGGCGCTCACATCTTTTCCTCTTTATTTTGAGAAGGAGACTGGGAGAACATCCTAAGTATACTATTATTATTTATTACTTCAGTAGATGAAACCTATTCACATGGAAATAGCACACCAAAGGGGCCACCGACTCGAAATTCAAACTTCCAAAGAATATTGGTTTCAACCTCCCACCGCAGACCCCACACTGCAGCAGTAACTGATCATGATACAGAGCAAGTGATTTTTCATCGCTGTGGGGGAGACGCGAGCCCGCAACATTTGAGTGGCAGCCACGACACTTACCACTATACCAGCGGAGCAGGTAAATACAGATAACAAGACAGAAAATACAATGATTTGTCTTTACTGATCATTATACCTTCGTAGCGAGACGTTGAGACTAAGTTACCCCTTAGCAAGTTATCAGAACTTCACATAACATGATATAAAGGATGAAATTTTATTTAAACAAAAACAGGTTCTAATAATTTTACGAATAACAATAAACAAGTAAAAAATAAGCAATCGGGGTTTCTGTACAACGTATATGCTGCATAAAACCATCAACTATGACTGGCAGCTCTCCAGTTGCTCACCACATGCGGTAGATTGAGGGTGCGTTCTGTGGCTCCGGAAAGCGCTGCCAGATGCACGATCATGGCTACATTTAAATACATTTAACCTTAGAAAAAATAAAACTTACTGAGGCTGGAGGGTTGGAATTTGGTATGTTTGATGCTTGGAGGGTGGATGATAAAATTCCAATTTGCAGCCCTCTAGCCTCGGTAGTTGTTTTAGATCTGAGGGCGGACGGATGGACGGAAAGACAAAGCCGGAACGATTGTTTTCCTTTTACAGAAAACTAAAATCATAGTCACTGAATCAAATCGGAAATGCAGATCGAATTTAATCAAGTTATTGACATTTATTATCACTCTTACAAATAAATGGACTAGAAAGTTACAAAATAAGTTTCGTACCCTAATAATCAGATGAATAAGGAAACACGATTGAACAAGGAAAACCAGTTTTCGTAAATAGGATAACAGCAAAATAACAGACTCTTAGACTCTTCCTTTATAATGAAATGAGAAGTTATACTAAAAAATAAAAGAACGTAAGAAAGGATGACAAAAGTAGTGAGCAATGAACTAAAAGATAGAAAGACGGAGTTCGCGGAAATCTAAGGACGAATTTGAAAGAGCAGATAGAAAAAGTTATCAAGAAGAGAATTAAACGTATATCCGAGTTAATGAACAATGGCACCTGACAAAAACATAAAGACACGTTGTTGGAAGACACTGCGTTATTCTGACGTCGATGGAGCGAGGAGAATAGATGTAGAGGACAATAAGGAGGTTGGCTGAATTAGGAGGCTGTTACGAACTCGAAAATACTTGCGAGTGAATATGATAACGGTAGGTATTTAAAGGTAGAAAAATCAAACGACTGTAGATGATGGAATTATATGTAGTAACGTTGCAAGTGAGTGATTGATCTGGGTGTTTAAAGTAATGGTTCAGAAGCGTTAGCATTCCTTTTCCGTAGGATGAAAGGTGATAAACGTGACTATTAAAATCATAGAGGCGAAATCATAGTTATTCTTCCTTGGGACGAGTATGGTAGGGTTTTGTTTGAAAAACAATACAAAGGCTGATAAAGCCAGAATACCAATTCTAAGTAGTTGACATTTTCATGAAAATGAATGATTTTTTCTTAATTTGGACTGCAGACTTTTATCTGCCAATATTCATTGATGCACAAACTTCAGTTCGTTATAAGAGAAGGTTAAGATAATCGGGCCCCTTTAGTGACACAGCCGAACTGCCCTTCATAAAAATTCGCAATCGTTCTCATTCTCAAACCAATAGGGGCTTAATGATACCCTTGGTACCAATAGTGCACCACACGATAACTTTCCCACCACTAAGAAGTCAAGCGACATGTTCAGAGGGCTGCACCTGTCTCTTAGATTGCATTTTTAATTTATTAACATGTCTGCTAAGGTGAAAATGCATCCAATCACAGAAGAAGGTCAAGTCCAACGAACCAAGATGGATTTGAATTTGCTGACTGATAAGAAGACCAAGCCAGGCATCAAGTCTTCCAGCGCTGTGTTTCGCAGTTTGAGATTGTCCGGTCTATATTTCATAGGGAGACGTTAAGATCCAGGTGCATTTGGCATTACGAAAAAATAGATCATGGGAAAGAAAGAAAACTTTACCATCACACTGGAAAATAACAGATGCTGGAACACGGAAGACAGCGCGTTATCCAAACGTTAATTTCCTCAATGAGACTAAATAATTTGCTAAAACTAGCAATGGGAAGGACTATAAAATTCAGGCCAAAGGCCAAGCGCTGGGACCTACGAAGCCATTCAGCGCTGAAAGAGAAATTGAGATTGAAAGGGTTTGAAAGGTGAAACAGGAGGAAACCTTGTAGTTGCACTATGAAACAATTGTTAGTAGAGGGTGGAAAGTAAGATGGAAGAAAGAGAATATGAACGGAGGAAGAGTAAACGGAATAAAAGGGCTTGCAGCAAGGGGCCCAGGAACTTTAAAAAAAGAACATAACGTAATGCCTACAGTGAACTGCGTGAGGTGCACTGACGTCCTTTTAGCACCCTACTGGAATCACCGACACTAAACAAAGAAAACAGTAGTAATGGAAGTTAAGCAGTTGTTGTTTTCTATTGAGCTGGCCTTATGCCAGCACGGGCTTTTGCTCATAGAGCAGCCCGTAAATAATAATGATAGTTAAGCAGAGAAATGAATAAAGAGAAAAAAACTGAAGAAATTTGAAGCTCCAGGGAAAATCATTGCAATGAAATACATTAATGAACAAAATTGGCGATGCCATGGGTATGGACATCGCTAAACGACGCACTTTAGGGCACGGATGGGTAGGAGATGGGTGGGAGTGGGTGGATGGGGTGGAGGCCTGACAAGTTGGACATGGCAGCAACACACGTGGTGACAGCCCCCCCCGCCCGGCCCCCCCTACCATCACCCGGGCGTGACCCCACAGCGACTCCAGCCCCAAACGGGGGAGGATGTCATCCCCTTCCCTTTATCAGCCATTCCCCTGATCGACACACACGTGTTCTGGCGGGTGATTTGTCAACGTAGCATCCTAGCCTGATGTGCCTCTGGGTGTCAAAGGGTGATAAACAATTACCCTTCCATAATGCCGACCATCCATCGGATTTCGTTCAGTTCACTAGAGAATGATCAGTTCCGTAAGTTCTAACGACGTTGATAGCCGCAAAGTTCTATTTCCTCCTTGAAAGCAGAATGAATCGATAGGAGATTTCATACTAAACAATATATATAGGTTTATTCAAAAGATCTAGACACAAATAATCTCTCTGCAACAGACGTGCGACCCTAAGCAATTTGAAAAGTTTCGTGACGAGCCACCATATAGTAAATTCGAAGCGAGGAGGAAGTTCTGCGATGCTCCGACGCGGGTCACTGCCGCTGAATGCGCTTCACTACTTTATGGGCCTCAATCCCTTCTCTCAATTAAATTAGTCCCTGTAATAGAATGGCGTTATGTCTCATCATCCATTTTCCCTGTCAGTGTCTCTCGCGTACGTGTCTATTTCCACCCTCTGTCGCCCTCTCTCTTTCTTTTCAGATATATCAGTATCCTTTAATGCACATAAACAGAAGTTATATTGAGCAACTATGTGTACATTACATACTGCATAACAAAAATATAAGAGTATATACGCGCATGATTGCATATGTGTTTTCAACACAACAAAATAAACCTATACATTCATGTATGCATATATATATATATATATATATATATATATATTATATATATATATATATATATATATATATATATATATACATTGACGTTTTAAAGATATCTGCATATTTCGTAGACTTCAGAAAATTATTCAAATTTTATTTTATAATTATGCATTCGTGATAGATCTCCCTGGAGAACTTGTGTACTACAATCAGAGTACTGGGCTCTACTGGAGATTTTCTGTGGCATTATTCTTGAAATGATTTTATTACATAAGTTAACAATTTCTCATTTGGATCTCAGTCTCCTGAGAGCATTTTCAAGTACCTTGTGATATCTTGAAAACACAGGTGGCCCTGGACACTAAGTAAATCCAAAAGGTAATGTATCTCCATGAAGTATTCAAATTCGTGAAGTCAATCAGCTGAAACTGATATTGTTCCTTTCTATTTGGAAGCGGAAAAACACTAATTCACTAATAGATAAGGACAAAGGATTATTTCCAGCCTCGCAGAGACAAATAAATCTATTTCATGAAAGGTGGTAACAGACATCGGAAAAAACAGAAGCAGGAAGAAAATTCCAAGTCTTGGCAGCAAGAGGAAAATCCAGTCACTAATCCAAGCAATTCAAGGACTGTTGATCGGTAGGTTTTAGAGAAAATGGGAAATGAGACTCATCTGTGAAAGAGATCAATTGTTTCATTAAGACAGTTTCCGTTGTCAATCTTAGTGCATACGATGCACACAGATCTATGAATCCTATGGCTTTAGGCCTTGGACTCTAAAGTTCCTGAAAAAGTTCCAGTGTCCTGGAGTTTTGGTGCCAGTAGTGAATTTTTCAAACTGATCAGCCTTAAAAGTTTCCATGGTTCTCAAGTCGCTATATACAACACATCCTGAATAGCCATTACTAAGAGACGACAAAGCGGACAACACTCAAAGAGTCTTATGTAGAAGGTTGCTTTTTTTTTCACTGATACAATAGCTACTTAGGTCATAGATATAATTATCTATGTCAAAAATAGGGTGAGCCAGACCTGACTAACAGCAGGTACACTTATTCCCACCAAGCACATGTTACTGATGTTGGAATTCATTACACTGACAAGTAACAAGAAACTTACAAAAGCAAAGTCCTCAACTGTCTTGGACACAGCATGCCTTACCCTAAAGTTAAGGAGGTGGATACTGCACATACTACAAAGACTGTAGCATGCACGTAAAACGTTTGGAACTGCTAACACCACCATAAGTATAATCAGGTGCAATTGGACAACAGGTGTTTGAGTCCTTCAATGTGGGGAACATCCTAAGTGCCTTCGGCGGTCGCTGAAAATTTACTGCAACGAACTTGTGATGACCAATGATCACTCCCAGGTTGGCCTTGCAAATCTTGGAAAGGCATGGCAACTCACTGCTGCTATCTTCTGGATCTTGGAAGAATTTACGTGTCGACTTCAAGATGCCCTCTCTGAACTAATTATCTGGCTGTTTTTTGGCAGTATGCATTGCAGTTGTATTCAGTCGTATCAGTGGAACAAACAGTAAAGACGGGACCTAAAATGACAACAGGGAGTTTATTAGTATCTGGATGATGGGAACACCAGCATCAGACACATTCTTTCATTATTCTCTCATTCCTTTCCAAGCTGTGAAATCTGCCCACACTTCAGTACCAGGTAACCTTGCTAATCTCTACGCAGATATATCATGCAGACCTGTGAAAATATGAAGAATGAGGATGCATTTCTTGAAGAATCTAGTAGTGACTCATCTTCTGCTGTGGTCACTCATACTTTGATAATGATCTCAGTACTCACCGTGTGTGTCATCATAACTGACATCTTATTTTTCATCCTGAAAGTTGTGCCAAGGGAACTTCCAAGACAATGCTCTCAAGAGACTGTTTTCTTTGATCAGTAAAAACTCTAATTAGTGCTATCGGCCCGAAATGCTTATAGCTACTTTTAAAAGTCTTCTTTTTTTGAGTCAACAGAACTGTTAGCAATGGTTGCTCTTATGGAGAATTGGATACTTCCATTTTGTAAGATGGGAGACGGGAGTTGGAAGGTGAAATTGAAGGCACGATAAAGGTGGGGAAGAAAGGAATTAAATATTGAGGGAGAAGACGAGGAAAGGAAATTAATTTAGCTTATCGTGTTGTAACACCATCTATTTTTTGTCCCTCACTTCTTAATTTTAATGGTCTAAGACGTGAGGAGGGATGGGGATAAGGCGAAAAGAAATGTTGACCTCAAACAGAATTTTTAACAGCGATTTGTTTTTTTATCATGACTTATGGACGATAATTTACGTAATCGATTCGCAAAACAATTTGCTGAAGGCACATGAGTAATGTAGATCGTAAATGACTACCTTGAGAGAGAGAGAGAGAGAGAGAGAGAGAGAGAGAGAGAGAGAGAGAGAGAGAGAGAGAGAGAGAATTTTAAAAGTAATATTTTTAAACTATCCAAAGAGAGTATTCCCAGTACTGTATAAATTAGAGAAAGTATACAAAACTGCTCAGAGAGAAATGAAAAGTACGCTCATTCATACATGCATGCATACATACACACACATATATGTATACATATATGTATATATATATATATATATATATATATATATATATATAATATATATATATATAATATTATAGTTATATTATAAATAGAGAGAGAGAGAGAGAGAGAGAGTCCCATTATTAGAATATGAAACTCCAACTTGACTGACAAGTGTCAATCAGGTGAGTTTTACCTCCCGTAAGTTGAACCATAAGTTCACGATTATGAATGAATTTTCCATATGTGTTCATTTTAGGTACTTCATTTCAAATAGATGATGAATTAATAAACACTTCTATTTCAAGACATCAAAAAGTGGATTGAAATATCTCCCATAAATATTTCAAAAGCAAAGTTGTTTCTTTCATAATTACATCTTTTTATAATCGTGGTTGTAGTCTACCTTGTTAAGATTATCAATACAATACTTTGAATGACTAGATCTTTCTTTAAATTAAAAATCTGCTTTTATTCTACTATAATTTCTAAGAATCATTTACTAGCCTAAGGCAAACTCGGACTGCGTAGAGGTAACACAGTGAACTAATACCTAATCAAATGTATTTTGGCTCTGCAAACTAATGTTAAACTTGGAAGTTTCCTTTGCGTTACTTATGTTCAGGAGGATATTACAGGTGATATAGATCAGTGCGCTATTAAATCATCCTTTTCTTATATTTGCGGGTTAAAAGTATTACGTACAAATAAGACAGGAAGAACTCCAACAGGTTTCATAAAGCGAATTGCGGGGCGCTCAAAGCCATAATGTCAAACTGCTGCTGGCAACGAAAAAGGCCAACCTATTAGACCCCCTTTACGATAAGCACCACTGACGGCGATAATAAAAAGCAGAGGAAGATGCTAGACACGTCCTTATTACGCGTCACAGTAACACTTACTTAACTCGACAATCGCAGTACTTCGGATAGCTTGCTGAGCTTAATATCAAAGCGGACGGACCGACACAATTTCCCCCCGCGACCATCACCCCCCCCCCCACACCGCCCGGGATCAAGCCTCAGTTTCAGCTCATTATCGAATCCCCTGATAATAATCACAGCCGAGCGCCTGAGAAACCTCTTGACCACTTCGACTTCAGGGAAAAATCCCATTTGTTTCCAGAAATGAGAGGAGTAGGAGTCAGTCACGCCCCTCACCTATCCCCGATGAAATGCGAGGACCTATCAGCGAAATTACCATTCTCCGTCGTCCTCCGTTTCCGTTACTGAGAGCTTCATCATTTTCGGCGGCGCCTTAGTACGTGCAGACCACATTTCGTATTTTCCTTTCTTTGAGTGATGGCCAAATTACATTCTCAGAGGGGCACTTATTGGCAGTTCAGAAGTCTTCGTACGCTGACATAACATATGAGACATTTACGTTCCACGTTGTTGTATCTACGATACACAAATGTTATGTATAAGAAGGAATATTTCGTATCTTAGTAACAAGAGTCCAGTGTGAGTTATCAATTTCTCTATTAATCTCAGATCATTCTGAAGTGTGGCCAGCAGTAATTCAACCAGATAATCCTACAAAAATCTAAGTATATTTTCATACAAGCAGGCACTTTCTATGCGAGTGTATTTCCAGGAAATCTCTTTCCTAAAAAGGGCTTCTGTGACGAATGCCTCTGGCTCCTCTTAGTGGTCACCCATCCACGTATTGGCCAGGCCAAACGTAACTTTGTTGTCCAGTTATATATATATATATATATATATATATATATATATATATATATATATATATATATATATATATAGAGTATACTATATATCAGTGTATATAACTTACTGTGTATATATATATTTTTTTAACTTGACGTCCCTATTGCTGTTTTAATTTTCACAACCTAAACTCGTGTTGGGAAAACTATGTTGTCGCTTCTATAATTAATAAAAGAAACACGCAGTAATATTTAATCTAATTTTTGCACAGAAAGGCAGCACAAAAACCATATTTGCAATAGTAATCACAGGTTATGAAGTACTTCTGGACTTGTCAATTACTTTGTAAAATATTTCCTATAAAATCGCGCATTTTGTCTGCATATTTTAATGAAAACTTTCGTCTTTATAACATCAGGAATTAGGTCAAAGGAAGAACAAAAAAATTAGGAGTCCAGGTATGTCATCTAATTTGATCCAAAATCATTTGATGAATAGTTAATTAATGTATCTTGAAAAGTACAATTATATTACTCTTATTCCTAAGTTTCAGTTTTATACTACGGTGAGGTCTATTAAACCATGTTGATTTGCCAAAAGGACAAAAATGCAGATATCACTTGTGGCAACAACAGCTACTCACCCGAGACTATAGATTTTATCTCCAAGGAGCCTAACAAACTGAGATGCATACTTGCATTTTCTATACAAGTTAAAATGGAGCTGCATTTCCGCATCAATAAGCATAATACCGGACAATATATACCACTATTACTAATTCAAAACAATTTATATCTATAAATCAATTCTAATCATTAGTTGCATTAAACTGCAGCTGGCTCAATGTATAATTATTTATTTTTAAAATCAACGACAATGACAAAAATTTCCCAGCAAAATACTGAAGAGAATGCATAGATGAAACAGGAGGCAAAAGAATAAATATGAATAAGTATGATTAAAAAAATAAGTCATAGATTATATGGATAAATAGCACTAAAACCTAGAAAATCCAAGAAGATTGTCTCTGGCTATGGTAACTGACGACTAGTCCGATAAAAACGGGACTTTCATATTCCGAAGCATAATAATCATCGATTGTCACTTACAAAGACTAACAAGTAAAATATGTGCCGAAGTTTCTTCGGCGCAATCGAATTCTCTGTATAGTTGTATTGTGCTCTATGAAACTCTCAGCCATGGCCCGGTGGTGGTCTGTGTTGTTGGCGCCTGCAGCAGTGCCAGTCGCACACGATCATAGTTAACTTTAACCTTAAATTAAAATGAAAACTTCTGAGGCTACAGGGCAGCAATTTGGTATGTTTCATGGTTAGAGGGTGGATGATCAACATACCTATTTGGAGCCCTCTAGCCTCAGTAGTCTTTAAGATCTGAGGCCGGACAGAAAAACGTGCGGACGGACAGACAAACAGCCATCTCAATAGTTTTCATTTTCAGAAAACTAAAAATGATCAAGGTTATTCAACACCGGCAGCTGCAACACGTGGAAAGCTTAGGCTGAGGGTCACTATGAACACCATCAGCAAGAAACTCTGATAACGTTATTTAAAGACCTGGAACTGGGAATTTGAGAAGTCCCGACTCATATCCATTATCAAGGTTGCCTGGGATGGTAAGGAGCCAGACCTAAAATGGCATCAAAAGTACCTAATTATTTCCTGTAATCTTACTGGCTGTCAGTATTTTACAGGAAACCATTAGTTAAGGAAACTCCATAAACGATTAAAAAAATTGAGCTAATGATAACCCCTTTGCTACTTTAGAAGAAAGTTGTCTTTTTTTTCTTAATAGCAGCCACTGTTCTCCTGACATTTTGTTTGTGTTACTAACTAATATCCACGTGTGAAGAGATGCGCTCCTGACATCACACATCACATTTTCTCTCTAAATATGTTCGAGTTAGCTGCATTTTTTATGTATGGATATATGTATATGGGGCTTGTTGATATTATATTTGATATATATATATATATATATATTTTATATATATATATAATATATATATTATTTGAGGTCATGTTATATATATATATATATATATAGTATATATATATCTATATAGTCTATATTAATATATAAAATATATATATATATATATATATTAACCTAAATTATATAATTGTTGTGGTCAATAATATATATATTCCTACATATATATAGTATATATACATATATATATACATATATATATATAATATTATATGTATGTATATATGTGCATATATAAATTTATATATATTTATATGTTATATTATATACATCCATATATATATATATATATATATATATATATATATATATCTATATCTATATATATATATATATATATATAGAGTGTGTGTGTGTGTTTAGGATACACAGAACGCTTATCATCTGCAAGTTGAATTCCTGTAATCACCTCTGCCATATAACATTGTAGTGTTTTCTAGGTGTAAAGGCTTCCTAACAGATCTCTTTCACACCATATATCCAACACTTGTAGGTTTTTCTCTCTTCTGTAAGAAAATGTTGGGGTCTTGAAATTCTTATACTTCCCTCCCCTTCCTTTAGTACATTTTTCCTTACACGGCCATACCGTACAAACCCTGGTCATCTGCTTCATCATATTACCCCCACCATAACATAGCGTCACACTTAACAACTCCTCTTGTCTTTCTATTCTTCAGCCTCCGAATTGCCGTCCATATGACCTCATCAGTCATTACCCCAAGAATTCTAAAATCTATTTATTCTTATATCCCAATGTTCATCAATCTTTAATGTTCATCAATCTTTTCTCTTCATCAACTTCCCTTATCAACTTCTCTGCAGTGAAACTGTTTCCCTTATAGATCTTCCTTCTTTCCCCTCTATTATCATTACTAAGCTTGTTTTTCTTTTAATATTTTATACTACCTACCTCATTCACACTCCTATGTACCTGTGCATGATGTCCTCTTCTCTCATATAGCTGTACTTCAAATAATCTGCTTGTATTTCTTCACTAAAATATTACGGCCCTATAACTCCACTTGCCACTTTTATACTCACTTCCTGCCCTCTTACATCCATGAACACTTCCACTGCTTCTCTGAGATGTAGAGAAAACAGCAGGGTATAAAATGGAATGTCAAAAGGTGTGGAGTGGTTGATGTTTGAATGGTGACAGTGGAAAAAAGCTGCTCATCTGGAGAATGTGTTCGCAAGTGTTCACAAGCAGAGAAAGTGGTTGGTGAAAGCAAATGAAAGTTGGTGAAACTATGTAATCAATGGTGATATGAATGGTGGAGAACGAAACGGTTTTTTGAGAGAGAAACTAACATATGATGTTAGGCTTAGTGAGAAAACGCTTATAATACATGAAGCAAGTAAAGGAGCTGGATCTTCATATTCGTCAGTGCAAAGACAGAAAGAAGGCTGAAGCTTTTAAGATACAAAATACTCTTTGCTCAGTCAATGCTAAGTAAGAATGAAAGAAAGCGGGCGTAGACATGAGAGACGAAGCAGCTGTTCATTTATATATGTATATGAATGTTTGTGTGTATGTATGTATGCACATGTATATATATATATATATATATATATATGTTATATATATATAATATTATATTAATGTATATGATCAACACAAAAATCGCATTATAGTACAGAAACAAATTTCTGACTCACAGCGGGATCGAAACCAGTCCACACAAGTGATTGGCAGCTGTCTCATCTTTCAATTGAAAGACCTGGGTTCGATCCTGATGTGATAAAAAAATCTATAATAGATGTATATATATATATATATATATATATATATATATAGTATATATAGATTATATATATAATATATATATGTATGGGCGGCCTCGTAGTGTAACTGTTAGCATTCTCACCTACTAATGAAGACTATAAGTCATTGTCAACTTGAATAACAAATTACTTACTAGTAACCAGATTATTGTAGTAGTCACACCAGGATTAAAAGAAGTGTAAGGGGCTTGCATCCTCACCCTAAAATACAGAATGAACTGGAAAACTACAAGCCCGACACTTTCTCATACCTCCTCCGAGAGTGGGATCATATATATATATATATATATATATATATATATATATATATATATATATATATATCTATATATATATATATTATATACAATGTATATATATGTGTGTGTGTATTACACTTATTAGGCTTCAATACGACTGAAGCCTATAATACGTGCAACATGAATATATAATGTGAAGTTGTGTGGTTATTTTGTGACATATGTATGTATATATATGTATCTATATGTATTATATATATATAATATATATATATATATATATATATACTATATATATATATATTATGTGTGTGTGATAGGAAACGCATACTACAAAACCCTCTATGGAAAGACCTGAGGACTTTCCTGGACCAAACATTCATTTCGGGACGTGCTGACGAGGACTGTCCGGTATTCGTTCAGATTGTTCTCGTTTCCCAGAGTCCCATTTCGATAGGAAATGATGCCTTTCGACCGTCTACTTACCTGTCACTTTCCTTAGCACTGCAATTTAGCCTCAGCAAGTGGCTATTTCTGACGAACTTTATTGTATCACCTTGAATGTTGGTCGCAATATAAAAAGAAACTTTCCCACTTTTCTTCCCGAAAATAAATCCCCAGTCCCAAGAACATTACGCTTCAGCGCTTCTGAGAACAGAAACCGACAGGATAGTTTATTGTTTAACGTGTGAATTAGATAAAGTCGACTGATCAATTTGTGTCAGATATTATCACTTTTGTTAAAATGCGTAGATATTAAATGTTCTCAACCATTGGCTATCTCTCGTAATTTTAGAAACTGCATACAATCAAAATGATATAAAGTAGTCAAAGCCTGACAATAGGAAAGGAAAGGTATTCCAACAACTCTGAATTTTTGCCACAGAAGCGAAATATGGTCGTTTTAACGCATCTTACATTATATATAATAAATGGGAACATTTTAACGCATCCTGCAGTACGTATAAAAGGTAAAATTTTAACGCATCCTGCAATATGTATAAAAGGGAAAATTTTAACGCATCTTACAGTATATATAAAAGGGAACGTTTTAACGCATCCTGCAATATGTATAAAAGGGAACATTTTAACGCATCCTGCAATATGTATAAACGGGAACATTTTAACGCATCCTGCAATATTTATAAAAGGGAACATTTTAACGCATCCTGCAATATGTATAAAAGGGAACATTTTAACGCATCCTGCAATATGTATAAAAGGTAAAATTTTAACGCATCCTGCAATAAGTATAAAAAGGAACATTTTAACGCATCTTACAGTATGTATAAAAGAGAACATTTTAACGCATCCTGCAGAAGGTATAAAAGGTAAAATTTTAACGCATCTTACATTATGTATAAGAAGTGAAATTTTAACGCATCCTGTAGTATTTCTAAAAGGGAACATTTTAACGTATCCTGCAGTAAGTATAAAAGTAAAATGTTATATATATATATATATATATATATATATATATATATATATATATATATATATATATATATATATATATAGGAAGCCAGGATTCTCCGGTATTTGTCCAGTATTTGTCACACAAACAAGAAAGCACATATCCCTAAACATACAATAGATACCCAAAGTACATCACAACCTTTTAGCAAAAAAAGATAAACTTGTTCATCCTCTCTCTAACAGGACAGATGAACTTGAAATGGTTTACCAGCGTAAGGCAAAGATTACGGAGGTTACACTGTTTCTTTGTGGAGGGAAAGAAAGCCTGGAATATCAGGTAACTACGACAGAAATTGGACTTCGAAAAAAAAATAGTGCTGAAGAGGACGATGTGGGAAAAAACGGGATTTGGGAAACCAGGAGGCTTATCTTTAAGTCCCTCGGCATAAAACATGGTTGCCTAAACATGAAGTAAGTGTATTATTATTATTATTTTTTTTTTTTTTTTTGCTCTATCACAGTCCTCCAATTCGACTGAGTGGTATTTATAGTGTGAGGTTCCGGGATGCATCCTGCCTCCTTAGGAGTCCATCACTTTTCTTACTATGTGTTCGTACCACTTATTACTGCAAGGTAGCTGGTGTTTCTTGCACAGGATCCAGTGGAGGGCTTTTGCCACTGAATCATGCCTCTTTTTGTACTGGTTCTGTGCAAGTGCCGGACATTCGCTTGCTATGTGGTTAATGGTTTCATTTTTCGTACTGCATGTGATTTCCATCTATCGTTCTTTGAACATTTCTGGTTCTTGTGCAGCTGTTATCATTCCTTCAGTTTCCTTCTTGAGCCCTCCCCTCTGTAGCCATTGCCATGCGTCATCGCTGCCTAGTTCTTTAGTTTCTCATGTATTGTCCGTGCATTGGTTTGTTGTGCTATTCCTCTGCTCTGCTTGTCATTCTCCTGTCTCTGTATATTTGAGGGTCTTCGTCTACTTTTATCAGTCCTTCTTCCCATGCACTCTTGAGCCACTCGTCTTCACTGGTTTTCATATATTGCCCCAGTGCTCTGTTCTCGATGTTGACGCAGTCCTCTATGCTTAGTAGTCCCCTCCCTCCTTTCTTTCGTGTTATGTATAGTTTGTCCGTATTTGCTCTTGGGTGTAGTGCTTCGTTTATTGTCTTATGTTTCCTCGTTTTCTGGTCTATGCTGCGAAGTTCTGCCTTCGTCCATTCCACTATTCCTGCACTGTATCTGATTACTGGCACTGCCCATGTGTTTATGGCTTTTATCATATTTCCGGCGTTGAGTTTTGACTTGCGTATCGCCTTGAGTCTCTGCATATATTCTTTCCTGATCGTGTCTTTCATCTCTTGGTGTTTTATTATTATTATTATTATTATTATTATTATTATTATTATTATTATTATTATTATTATTATTATTCAGAGGATCATTCCTATTCATATGGAACAAACACACAGGGGTCATTGACTTGAAATTCAGGCTTCCAAAGAATATTGTGTTCATTAGGAAGAAGTAAGAGTAGGTAAAGAGAAGTACACAACGAAGAGATCTCGTTTATTAAAAAGGAAAAATATATTAATATATTAATAAATAAAAAATAGATTAAATTGCAAGGAGAATAGTATTAGGGTAGTGACGCAATGTATCCACTGCTCAGTAAATTATTATTGTTGATGGAGATTAAGCTGGCCTTATGCCAGCACGGGCTCTTGCTCATAGAGCAGCTATTAGGGGCTGAGTGACCGTGTTATAAGATCTGGCAAGCCCTTTCATTTTCTATTACTGACTGAATTTTCTATTACTGACTGAATCTTATGTCTTGATGATCTCTATTTTGTTTCGACACACGTAACACCTGTATGCCTTCTTGAGTGTTATCTTAATTTTCACATTTAAATAGCTGTTTCCACTGACCTTTTATAAATTAATATCGAAAGCTATATCTCGCAAGTCTGTGTTTCTGTCAGCAGTACTGCTGCGACTTTTCTTTTTTTATTTATCTATTACAAGCTTCATCCCAAATATGTACCTGTCACAGTAAAAGTCATATGTGTTCATGCAAATCACTTTAAAAACCAGTTCATGTTTAAAGATATTCACACCAGTCGAAAAGAGGACACCGTCAAAAATTCGGAAGAGTCCAGAAGGAGGACATGACACCCTCCGAAGCTTGGGAAACACGGACGTCTTGGGGGAAGGATATCATACGTCATGGACGGACTGGGAACTGAAACTGACACTAGGGATCCTATGAGGCGCCCGCGGCGTCTCCTGGAAGAGGCATTCTGAGCAGAAAGGGAGATGGCAGGAAATAACAAAAGGGGGACATCCCATAAACGAGGGTAACAATAAAAGTATCGCATTTACTTGGGTAGTTACCGTAACGTATTTCATACATTGCAAATTTTATATTTCATCATTCCCTCTTTTCCACAAATTTCCCTCATTATATTAATTCAAACAGGTAAGAGGTTCGATTTCCATTTTTCAAACTTTGCTCTCAATGCAAGAATTGTTAATTCAGAACGAAAATTGTTTCTTCGTTTAGGGATATCGCAGGGTGCAACTGTAATTAAGGCCGTTGGTTGTTAATTATCAATTTCACCGTCAGGTTTCTCCAGTTGCGTTTAGTACAATGTTGTCATCTGTTACTCGTGAATGAAACGAAAATGTGTCAAACAGAAAAAAATAAAGGCCTTACAAATCTGAAAAGTAGGTCATTGCCTACTGAGTGTATTGGATTTTGTGAAGGAAATGGAAAAACATTGGTAAGTAGAGACACATTGTATTTTTTTTAAATTCACAGGAAAAAAAGAGAGATGAATTAACAAACAATGAACCGGCAATCTAGCAAATGTTATAGATGAAGAGAGTTATGGCCCTGAACTGAAATAGAGGATATTATTATTATTATTATTATTATTATTATTATTATTATTATTATTATTATTATTATTATTATTATTATTATTATCGTATTTTTCATTTTTAATTTTTTCGGTCTATCACAGTCCTCCAATTCGACTGGGTAGTATTTATAGTGTGGGGTTCCAGGTTGCATCCTGCCTCCTTAGGAATCCATCACTTTTCTACTATCCTGGAGCTACTTCAGCCTCTAGTTTTTCCAAATTCCTTTTCAGGGATCTTGGGATCGTGACTAGTGTTCCTATGATTATGGGTACAATTTCCACTGGCATATCCCATATCCTTCTTATTTCTATCAAGTCTTTGATACTTATCCATTATTTCCCTTTCTTTCTCTTTCTCTTCAACTCTGGTGTCCCATGGTATTTCGACATCAATGAATGATACTTCTTGATTTTGTCAATGAACGTCATGTCTGGTCTATTGGCACGTATCACCATATCTGTTCTGATACCATAGTCCCAGAGGATCTTTGCCTGATCGTTTTCCATCACCTTATTATTATTATTATTATTATTATTATTATTATTATTATTATTATTTTTTTTTTTTTTTTTTTTTTTTTTTTTTTTTTTTTTTTTATTTTTTTTTTTTTTTTTTTTTTTTTTTTTTTTTTTTTTTTTTTTTGCTCTATCACAGTCCTCCAATTCGACTGGGTGGTATTTATAGTGTGGGGTTCCGGGTTGCATCCTGCCTCCATTAGGAGTCCATCACTCTTCTTACTATGTGCCGTTTCTAGGATCACACTCTTCTGCATGAGTCCTGGAGCTACTTCAGCCTCTAGTTTTTCTAGATTCCTTTTCAGGGATTTTGGGATCGTGCCTAGTGCTCCTATGATTATGGGTACGATTTCCACTGGCATATCCCATATCCTTCTTATTTCTATTTTCAGATCTTGATACTTATCCATTTTTCCCTCTCTTTCTCTTCAACTCTGGTGTCCCATGGTATTGCGACATCAATGAGTGATACTTTCTTCTTGACCTTGTCAATCAACGTCAACGTCTGGTCTGTTTGCAGCTATCATCACCCTATCCGTTCTGATACCATAGTCCCAGAGGATCTTTGCCTGATCGTTTTCTATCACTCCTTCAGGTTGGTGCTCGTACCACTTATTACTGCAAGGTAGCTGATGTTTCTTGCACCAGGCTCCAGTGGAGGGCTTTTGCTACTGAATCATGCCTCTTTTTGTACTGGTTCTGTGCAAGTGCCGGGCATTCACTTGCTATGTGGTTTATGGTTTCACTTTCGTATTGCACTTCCTACATATGGGAGAGATGTTATTTCCGTCTATCGTACTTTGAACATATCTGGTTCTTAGGGCCTGATCTTGTGCCGCTGTTATCATTCCTTCAGTTTCCTTCTTTAGCTCTCCCCTCTGTAGCCATTGCCAATTGTCATCGCTGGCTAGTTCTTTAGTCTGTCTCATGTATTGTCCATGCATTGGTTTGTTGTGCCAGTCCTCTGTTCTTTCTGTCTTTCTCCTGTCTCTGTATATTTCTGGGTCTTCGTCTGCTTTTATTAGTCCTTCCCATGCACTCTTTAGCCACTCGTCTTCACTGGTTTTCAGATATTGCCCCAGTGCTCTGTTTTCGATGTTGACGCAGTCCTCTATACTTAGTAGTCCTCTCCCTCCTTCCTTTCGTGTTATGTATAGTCTGTCCGTATTTGCTCTTGGGTGTAGTGCTTTGTGTATTGTCATAGTTTCCTGGTTTTCTGATCTATGCTGCGGAGTTCTGCCTTCGTCCATTCCACTATTCCTGCATCTGTATCTGATTACTGGCACTGCCCATGTGTTTATGGCTTTTATCATATTTCCGGCGTTGAGTTTTGACTTGAGTATCGCCTTGAGTCTCTGCATATATTCTTTCCTGATCGTGTCCTTCATCTCTTGGTGTTTTATATCTCCTCCTTCCATTATTCCCAGGTATTTTGTATCCTGTCTCATCTATGTGTTTTGATGTTGTTCCCATCTGGTAGCTTTATCCCTTCAGTTCTCGTTACTTTGCCTTTTTGTATGTTGACTAAGGCGCATTTTTCTATTCCAAACTCCATCCTGATGTCCCAGATACAATCCTTACAGTCTGGATTAGGGTATCTATTTCCTTGATGCTCTTACCATACAGCTTGATGTCGTCCATGAACATCAGATGGTTGATTCTGTTGCCTCTTTTCTTGAGTTGGTACCCGACATCCATCTTCTGTAGTACTTTTGTCATGGGAATCATGGCTACTACGAAGAGTAGTGGGGACAGTGAGTCGCCCTGGAAGATCCCTCTCCTGATATTAACCTCTGCTAGTCTTATTCCAGAGCTTGTAAGTATTGTATTCCAGTTGCGCATTGTATTTTTGAGGAAGCTGATGGTATTTTCCTCTGCCCCATATATTTTCAGGCATTCTATTAGCCATGTGTGTGGTATCATGTCGAAGGCTTTCTTATAGTCTATCCATGCCATGCTTAGGTTGGTTTTTCCGCTTCTCCTACTGTTCTTCATTACCATTTTGTCTATCAGGAGCTGGTCTTTTGTGCCCCTACACTTCCTTCTGGCAGCCTTTCTGTTGGTGGGGGATGGTGTTTGTTTCCTCTAGTTATGGTTGTATAGCCTTTCCCACTGATGATTACCTGTTAGTAACTTCCACATTATTGGTAGGCAGGTGATAGGCCTGTAGTTACTGGCTATATTTCCCTTACTCGTGTCTTTTTGTACTAAGGTTGTTTCGATTCCTGTGCTCATCCATTTGGGTGCTTGGTGATTTGAGATACAATGCTGGAGTTGTTCTGCTATTCGTGGGTGTAGGGCCTTGAAGTTTTTTGAGCCAGTATCCATGGACTTGTCATCGGGACCTGGGGCTTTCCAGTTTGGCATTTTCTTTAGTTGGTGTCTGACTGTGTCTGTCGTGATGTCCTGTGAATCTTTGTATTCTCCCTGTTTCTTCTTCCTTGACTTCCTGGAGCCATGTTGCATGTTTGTTGTGTGATACCGGATTGCTCCATATGTTTTTCCCAGAGTCTCTTACTTGGTTCGGCTTCAGGAATTTCTGGGTGGTTGTCTTCCCCTCTTAGTTGGCTGTATAGTCCTTTTCTGGTTGGTTCCGAATAGTTTTGTCTGTTGGTATCCCTTATTCCTGTTCATGTATCGTTGGATCTTATGTGCTTTGGCCTAAGCCTCTGTTTTACATCTTCTATTGTGTTTGTTTAATCCCCTCTCTTGTACTTTGTATTTCTCGTTGAGTTCCTCCCTAGTTTTCTTGCTTCTTAGCCTTTTTTCTGCCATCTCTCAGTTTACTCAAGTCAGATCTCATCACCAGGATTTGCTTTTCCAGGGCGCCTTTTCCAAGGAGGTTGCTGTTGTGGTTTCTGTTGGGTTGGTTGTGACGGTGGTGTTGGTGTTCGAATCCCCACATCAGTTCTGCTACTAATCTTGCTCCTGCATATGTCAAGTTATTTGTTTCTGTGATACTGGTGGTGTGTATTAGGCCCATTATTTCATTGACCTCACTTGTTTTTCTCCCTTAATTTGGTTTGTTGTTAGGCTTTCATGGAGGGGATCTTTGTTCTCTCTGTATCTGGCTCCATCCATTGTCTAATCTTTTTCTACCCATTCCGTCCTCTCTGTTACTTCGTCGGTGTTTCTTCGTGTGTCGTTGTTTGATACCTCATCCTCCCTGTCGTCTTCTGTGGCATCGTCTCTCAGTTCGTCTTCGCGTGTAATTCGTTGTCGTGTGACATTTCCCTTTCCAGTTCCCTTTCTCTTTCTGTTGGGGAGAGCCAGTTCTTTTTCTTTATGTTCCTTACTTGGTCTGCCAGCCTCTGCTCTGTTTGGGGGGTGTGTTCTTCTCTCATTCCAGATGTTGACCAATCTTCTCTATATCCTCTCTCCGTCGGGTTGCTTCTGATGTAGCATCTCCATATTTCCTTATTTTCTTCTCTTGTCCATTTCTTCCTTTTTGCCTCTGTAGCTCCAATCTCAGGCTGTTCATTACTGTCGTTGTGGTGATCAGTTGCTGGATGACGACCTCCAAAGTACTGACCATCTTCCCTAAACAATTGGGTTGAAATACCTGGTTGGCCGGACGAAGCTCCTCTGTTGCCAGAGGTTCCATTTACGTCGTTGTCGGTTAATCCTTCATTTCTTTCCATTCATTGCTGAGTTTTGCTATTTAACCCATAGCTGGACCCTACCCCATCAGGGATAGGTACTCATTTACAGCTGAGTAGACTGAGGAAATTATGGTAAAGATCCTTTCCCAAGGAATCAACGCCTAGGAGAGCGGTCACCCATCCAACGACTGACCAGAGGCAGTGTTGCTTAACTTGACTTAAGTCTATTGACGACCTAACCCACTCCTCCACGGCGCCACACATTATTATTATTATTATTATTATTCTTTATTATTATTATTATTATTATTATTATTATTATTTATTATTATTATTTTATTATTATTATTATTTATTATTATCGGGAAGTTCGAGGGATGGAGCAGCATGTGCCAAATGGTTCGACAACCTGTTGAGGGTCTTCTTTGTAGGGAATGAAGCAACCACTGGCAATCAAGAGGCATGAATGTAACGATGAATTTTACGTTGATTTATAAGGACAGCCTCCTCTCAAACAGAAGGCTTATTGTGTATAATTTTCAGCAATGTTTTATCCTTTTTATCACGCCAAGAATTCCAAGCAAATTTTCCTTCCTTTCTATTGAACCAAGCTCTGGCCAAATTCTCTCAATAAATAAGACTAGATGATAGAAACGAAAGAAAAAAGGCATCAAAGAAGGAAAATATCCGCACACGGGGTGTTAAGGCAATCAGGAGACACCGTGAAATCGGGGTTAATGAGAGCTAGTTTTTGTTTGAAGCAAAAGGCAAAAAAAGCTCAAAAATACCCTGTACAGTAATTACAGAGAAACTGATCAGAAAATAATTATAGGGAAAATAACACACGGACGCGTTCAAATGGGAAATCACGAAGCTGCAAATAACTCGCTTATCCTTTTTTGCGGGCAACCTTTACAAGTGATCATCTCAACCGAGTGGAGAAACCCGCCCTATTAATAGATATTCATGTAGAGTCGTCTTGAACTGATAGAAACAACAACGTGCGAACCTCTACCGATATCCTCCCTGCACACCTTTCATTATGACCGGATCCATCACCATTACAGATTCGAAAAGACCACCGCCTTTGATCACGAGTAATAACTCGCTCTCGCCTACCTGGTTAAAGAACGCGGCGCTCTCGCGATTCCACCAAAAAATGATTCCACGTGAAGATTACAAAGCCCGAGATTTACACCTGACATTTACTTTGGTATTTGTTTCTTTGGCCACCTTTGTAAACGATCATGATAATCAAAAGCGAAAGTTCTCTCATGTGTGCTCGATTTAGTTCAGAGGGCTCTACTCAAATTGGTTGTTACTGACAAGAGAAAAAAAAAAGCGTCTAAAAGGTAAGTAAAGCAGATAGATTGAGATCTCAGGATATAGGAAATGGACGATGGTTTTAGGAGAGAAGTCGTCAGAATGTGTAGTAAATCGAAACAAGGAAATAAACTTACTAAAGCTACAATGAATTTTTACTCATTACAAGTTTAGTAATGGTACTGATTACATTTCACCAATTAAAGACTACAGTCACTGAATAGACATACGCTTAAAAAAAAGTTTGCCTCGGTTCCTATACAAGTAAAAAGCAAGTGTATTACTCATTCCCAAATTAGTAGAAACTATAACGAAAAGCCTATTTCAGAATGAATGATTTGTGAAGAATATGATATTTGTAGGTGACACTGATTAGCTGCAATAAACAATATAGATAAGACAATGATGTTCATACGCAGCACATAATGATGACTTCGTACTACGTATGGAAGAGGCAGCAGAAATAATACACACCGATGACAAATTGATGTCAAATCTTGCCTGTTGTGAGTAAGTGCATTTAGGATCCAGTTTCTTGGTATAAACAAAGTGCATTTAGGATCCAACTTGTTGGAATATTCTATTATGAGCTATTTTGCTTAATATATCTAAATTACTACTGAAACATTAACATATACACACAAAATTATACACTCATCCACTCACCCACCCACTTACACACGCGCGCACACATACACACACACACACGCTTGAAAAAAAGAACACGAAAATAAACAGCTCAAAGAGTGTAAGAGTATTTTTCATGATCGGGATAGGAAAGTCCTGACAGAAGAAGACATTTTGCCCCGAGTCCCTTAAATGAGAGAGAGAGAGAGAGAGAGAGAGAGAGAGAGAGAGAGAGAGAGAGAGAGAGAGATAAAGTTGTCTGATGTACTGACCTCCCATGCATTTAGGATCAGTTTTATCATGTAATTAACTGTAGCAGAGTATACGGCCTGCTGGTATACGATTTTCTGAGGTAACATAAGCAGCGATCATTGACTGATTCATTTATGTAATTTAGCGTTGCAAAGGCGACGTCGACGACGTCGCACAAGGAAGACTTTATTGTTCAGATGAAATCTTTTTGAATCAGCTCAAGTTCTTGTCGAGTTGCAAGACGAGTAGGACTGAGCATCATGGAGTATTCGGGGTCAAATGAAGCATAAGCAAAGCATCCTCATCTTACACGAGCGAGACTGAGGAGAGACTGAGGAGAGACTGAGAGGCCTAAAACCAAGAAGCAGGACTCGGGAGACCGACGTTAAATAATCACTCAATTTCTGTAAAGTTCATCATTAAATTCACTTTCGATACAAGAGTAGTTTTGATCAATATTAAATCTAGTTTATTTCGGAGAGCTGGAAAAGGCTTCTATGAACTGCAGAATGCTAAATTCAGTGAAATGTCATTCCGTTATAGTTTCATATTGGTGTAGAATAAACTACAAGGTTAAAGGTTGATTTTCACTCCACCATCCCAGTCGATATAAATACTAAAGTGAAGAAAAGGTGTTGCACTTGTCCAGACATTATTATAAAAATAATATATATATATATATATATATATATATATATATATATAATATATATATGTATATATATATATACACATATATATATATATATATATATATATATATATATGTATGTATGAATACTCGTTAAAAACAAAATATAACACTTACATATATTTCCCATATTATTATACCCTAATCTGCTCTTTTTCCAAATACCTGTAATTAAGAGTCAACGTGAATTGTGATCAAAATAGAGCACTTTCCTCAAACTCGAAGTTACGCCAATCTGACAATCTCAATCTGTCATTTAAATACTTTTATTGCGCCATTACTCGTTCAATAGGAACAGTTACAGTTTCTAATATTTAAAAACAATTTTATAACGTAACCTGTCTCTCGCTAGCAAAAAGCTTCATATCAGGTTTACATTTTCACACACTCACTCCATTACCTTAAACGTTTCAAGAACCGCAAAATATGAATGATTTCATTTTCTAATCGTGGGTTCACCTGTCCCAATTAACCTGCAAGGTATTGCAGTATAATTAAATATGAAATGTTGTCAGCTAGAGGCAATGAATACTGATTGTTAGACCATCTATCTATAATAGTAGATTGTATTGAAATAATTAACTCATGTTGCAATGGAAAAAAAATAGTTTTGAAAGCGACGCCGAAAGAGCGTCAAGGACTGCTCATAACACCATTGCTTTCCCAGTACCGTGCTAAATGTATGGCATAGAATAGGGGAAACAACCGGCAATTTTTCCTTTACGTTTTCTCTTTCTTCGCCGTTTGGTTCTGTGGATACAGAGAGGATTAAAGGGCAGGGGTGGGGGAATGGCAGGGGAGGGGGACACGGTTGGGAGGGGCGAGTGCGTCAAAGGACGCATCACTTTCTCAAGAGAGCGTGGAGGGTGGAATAAGGGAAGGGGCAACTTCTGAGTCTTCCCTGAAGAGCGTAGTATTCAAAACATTTTGTGTCCACGTCGGCCTTTATTCGCCTTAATCGCATCAGCTTCACTCTGAGTAAACAGAAAGCGCAAGGCGGCTCTGATCTCGGCTATAATGAACTCGCTACAGGAGCGATTTATGGCTTTCGAGACTCTAAGGGCGATGAGAACGTCACGCTGTCACACGATTGACGACCTTAGGGAAGGCGAAGGTATAATTTCGTTTCGCCGGGGTAAGAATCTCGAGAGCCGTAATATAAACACAATGAAGTCGCGTTTTATGTCGCCGAATGGCAGTCGAATTTGGTTTCGTCGATGAAGGTCCCGGACGTCTGCCAGTCCTGCTTTGATCGTACTTGTAAATGGGAGAAAAAAACATGCTCTTTTCCGTTTCAGTGTACAAATGATTTACTGAATGCAATTTCATCATCACCTTTAAACTCAGCCTCTCACGAGCCACGAGACCTAAGACGGATACCTAAATCTGTGAGGCCTAAAGTGCTTGTGTATTAATTACTAACGAGCAAAATACTTTGAAACGTAAACAAAAACATTCAATATTATACTTTCTTTCCTCGTTTCCATTTGGGAGGATATGGCCTGAATAAGGCTAAAAAGACAAAATAATCATGAGTTGATTGAGAGCAGGTAATTACCTGTGTAAAGAATCCTTTATCAAACTAAGGGCTTTTTAAAAAATAAGGATCCTATCTTTATTCGCACTCCACATATTCCTTCAAACTACGGAAATTCACGAGGGAAGTATCACTCCTAGAGGCGTCTTGGACAAAACTTAGCCTAATAATTAGTAACTAATTATAAAGAAAAAAAAATCGCTTTTCACGTTGCAAAATGCGTCACATCACTTCTGTTTCTCAATGCCGAAGCATTTGACTGACAGACTTTTTTAAAGCAGTTACATGTAAACATGCACATATGTAAGAACAATAAAACGTAAACATATGGAAATACTGTTATAAATAATTTTAGATTTACCATACCATAAATATATTGATCAGGATCCGTGTGCATAGAATGTATTTGGACCCATACAAGTACATACGTATGTACATGCACACACACACACACCATATATATATATATATATATATATATATATATATATATATATATATATATATATATATATATATATATATATAGGTGTGTTTGTGTACACAAAGTATATTGAAAATTTAAATTCCAGCGGAAAGCAGACCACATACCACTGCCTAAATGGAACATTAGATGATTCATTACAATATTAGTATACCAGAACCATATAATCTTTATATATAACACCTTTACCTAGCATAGGGATGACTGACAAGCAGTGGGCTTAACTTAAAAGCAAGAGCTATAGATATGCAATAAACATAGAAGCATGAAGAATACTTCAAAGTTTTAGCAATGGAAGGGAAACGCTTTTCAAAATTAGGATTGATATTTTCCCAAATGAATGGGAAGTGAACGACTGGTGACTGCTACAATGATACCTGATTGGAAGGACTCTTTCTCTCAGTTCAAGACGACAGGATAAATGGTACCCAAAGAAAAGCGAGCAAAGACACCTTGTGTCGCAGCAGAAGAAAATGAAGAGCAGCCGCTCTCAACTGGTTGTATATATATATATCATTCACAATATTCAGTAATAAAGCGGAAATAAGTGTATACTACATGCTTAAAATTATTAAAGAGAAACACGCTATGGAAACTGGGATCAAATATAACATTAACTATTCATATTATTGTATTATATCCCTATTCAAGATACATATTGGCATGAAGCCTAAGTATTTTATTATTACCAATCAAAAAGTAGATGATCTACGATTTTCTTTTGGGGAGGGGGGGCGGGTTAGGTGGTCCATGGCTTGGAATGAGTTACGAATCAATACTTTTGGAAAAAGTAAAAGGTCAGTTTTCAAGTACATTGCTATCGGTTTCATCCTTTTAAAAAGCGAACAAAATAAGTAGTACACAAAGCTTCAATGCAATATTCCAATTAGGGTCAGATATGATTCGTACAAACCATCAGTAATTAGGACGAAGGCACGACTTTTTTTATATGTAGATTTCTTCATCTGAGCTTCCTGGCCCCTTAAATGAAAGTTAACTGTTTCTAAATGAAAAGAACATTGATGGCATTATAATGCCGAAAGAATTGGAAACTGCACAATTAAAAACGTTACACGAAATATAAAAAGTGAAATAATTTCACAGACAGAATGACTTGCATCATAAGCAAGGATCTCTGCCTTGAAGATGCTTGGGAGATTTGTAGAATTCTGGGTATTTTAGCCCAAGATACAAGCCCGGAGAATGAGCCAAGGAAAGCAACTGGAGTTAAATAACCTTATCCATATTAAGGGTTTAAGCGCAAGTCTGAGAATAGTAATAAAGTAAGTTTTAGTCTGATAGAGGTTTTCCTTCCACAGTAAATTATAACATTAATATATTAAAATTAGGTAAAAAAAAAAAGTAGTAGCAAAGTTAAAATGCCAACACAGGAACCGACAATGCTGGGCAGAGACAGATCTCAAGAGGGGCCTATTGTATGTGCTTAAGTTAAAAAAACTAAATAAGATATGAAAAAGTTAGTATATGTCCATTACATTCACAAGAAAAGAGGAAAGCTTGATTTGCAGTTCTGAAGAAATCCAATGATGTCTAGCGGATAAAATTTTTTTAAAAAGCATGAGTTTTAGCATAATTACACATGTTTCTGTTATGATCTAAAAAAAAAATTAAATAAATAAACACATTTGTACCAAACGTCAAATATGGTGCCAAATAGAGCTATTTCATATTTATAGCTGGTAATATTTTTCGTTGTTCTTTCGGAATCATTGACTTCACTAGTTCGAAATGATTATTGATCGAGCGAAGAGTTCTGAACCTCCAAGCAATGTAACGTGGTGTTGGCAACCTTATGAACGAAAATGAGTTCCTTGATAATGGGACGGTAGCACCTTCCATAGTTATTCACCCACGGGCAGTGGGAACCGAAGTTGAAAATAATATAGCCACTCATGAACATAGATAATAGATAATAAACAAGGAGACTGGAAGAAGGTATAACTCTATGAAGAGCCATAACAGCAAAGGAAAACTCTTTTATACAAATCTGGAAAAGACTTGATTATAATTGGAGATTATTTGTTGGTTAATAGATCTCCGTTATGTGCTAAAGGAAATAATGGATCTGCATGTTAACAGATGTAGAACGAAATTCGTTGAATGTAAAAATGCCTCGCCCCTCCCTCGGGAATTCAATCGTTTCCCTCTTACACAAACCTGCGGACATGGTGTCCGTCAACAAATAATAATGGGGAAAACTTTATGATAGAAACCCCGAAGTACATCAGTACGAAACTGAACATTTCCAACGAAAATTCTTTCCATACACGAGCCGGATGCCTAGACGGGAGAGGCAGAAGACGAAGAGGAGGAGGAGGAAGAGAGCAGAAAACATTTAAGGAGAGGTAGATACCATCAGCGTAAATCAAGAAGAAAGAATTGTCAAGACCTCCCCAATAAAAAAAGAAAAAAAAAGAGAGAAAAAGAAAAAAATGCAAACAGCAGCTCACGACTAAAAGGGGCCGAGCTGCCCTAGCTATGCCAACAATGAGCGGATTACTGCCTCTCTCTGTCGCTCCCACCATATCGGATCACTTCGCTCCGTTCCAAAAAAGTTCGTTCTTTTGCGAAAGTCCTCCTCTTCGCAGGGCCGTTTCCTTTCCTCTCACGAAGGCCTGGCTCTCGCAGAAGATACACACAGTTGTTTTGATCAATGTCTGAAGTATGATGAACGTCCTACCACCGTATCTTACACGCGATTGGTAGGGAAATAAAAAGACACGAGTTGAAGATTTGCAGGAACTGTGCTCATGAAGCCATCTCGAGAGTTCCATCTCCTACCCAAGGGGATCGAGTGACAGGCAGGCGTTTTCATTGCGATCTAATCCTGTTTGCCCCACGCTTAGCACATGTTGTAGAAGTGATTATTCGAATGGCGTAGCTGACAGAGAGAGCGAGAACGATCGAGAGAGAGAGAGAGAGAGAGAGAGAGAGCTGTTAAACGAAGACATCATTTAGTGACTGGGATTGAGCGCGAGATAGGGGAGTCGTAATATTTAAAAGGGCAACGGGTTTAAAATAAAGAGGTTATAGTCAATGCTGAAAGCTTTCTTTCAAAGCAGACTTTTATGATTTAATGAAAATAACAAAGAAAAAAGGGTGAAATTACCTTTAACAAAAATCAGCATTGAAAAAAAAAAATTAAAAACTAAAAGACGAACCCTTACCATACGAGGGCAGAGACCTGCGCAACAGAGAAGCGACTTGAGAATTATTTATAGAATCGACTCACAAAATTCATCTTATATTTTTCAAGCGTCTAACACGCACCATACGATCGCAACATATAGGCCATAAGCTTTTCAACACATCTTGAAGTATTCATACAATAAGAAACTGTTCAAATTCATTTTTCACGGGTTAATCGTGAATTCTTTGGTACATTTAAATAAGAGCAGACTCTGTTACTATAGACTATAATCGCGTTTTATGTAAGGTTACAGAAGTACAAGGAAAAGGAACAAGAAACAAATACATAATGGACTTACTGAGTCCAGTGTGTGTATTACCAAGTTCCTGTTTACAAGTGCCACCGATAAATAATCTATTTACATATTTGTGCGTGTGCAAATTTGTGTTTTTATAAGAATAAAACAAGAATAATTTATGAAAATGAGGAGCGACATAAACTGAAATAATAATAATAATAATAATATTGGAAGGAGACCCTTTTCAAACAATTCTTATTGAAAGATATTGCTGCATCAGCTGCATTTAACTTGTAAATAGTCTTCTCTATTTTTCTAATAATTGCTTCCTCTCTGCTATTACAACTGGCGAGTATTGCGCCGATATGATTCATCAGGAGGAGTCAATTTCAGGGATATTGCTTACAAATTTATTTATCACAGTAAATAAATAAGCATAGAGGTCAAAATATAAGTTGTAATAGTAGAGAGAAAGCAATTATTAGAAAAATAGAGACGACTATTTACAAGTTAAATGCAGCTGATGCAGCAATAATAATAATAATAATAATAATAATAATAATAATAATAACTAATAATTAATATAATAATAATAATATTATTATGATTATTATTGTTATTATTATTATTATTATTATTATTATTTTATTATTATTATTATTACAAAACAAAATTCCTGCAGCAAATAATGACAAATCATACACTTAACGACAAGCAGTGGGGGAGGGGGCTAGGGAGGGGGGAAAATGACAAAAAGGAAATAAAAAAAATACTGTCGGCCTCGTATGCAAATTTCCATCATAATAAAGCCATTGAGTGAAATAAATATACAGTGTTTGCTCTCCGGGACAGATGGACGTGATTTACATATCATAACGAGAACCTGAGGGAACGCTGAATAAAAACCTTGTATCGATATCTCTCTCTCTCTCTCTCTCTCTCTCTCTCTCTCTCTCTCTTCTCTCTCTCTCTATTATTTTATTTCTCATTCAATGTTACAAATGGTAGGCCTATTGACTCGGACGTTCAAAGTACATTATTCTCACATTTTGATTAAAACATTGATTGGTACTGGATCATCGTTTCCAATCCTATTTTCAGGCATAGAAATATTATTTTTATAGAATAAATTTCCCAAATTCACTCCTGCGAGAACACCCGCCTCAAGCACGGGGGCAGGGGCGCACGCACACGCACTTTTATATATATATATATATATATATATATATATATATATATATATATATATATATATATATATATATATATGTGTGTGTGTTATATTGTGTGTGTGTAAATATACAATATATATATATATATATATATATATATATATATATATATATATATATATATGTGTGTGTGTGTGTGTGTGTGTATGTGTGTGTAAATATACAACTACACACACACACACACACACACACATATATATATATATATATATGTATGTATACATACATACATACATACATACATACATACATATATATGTAAATATATTACAAATAAAATATGAAAATAAAATATACAACTAAATAAATAAATATACATATATATAGTATATAAATATATATATATATATATATATATATATATATATATACTGTATATATATTATTCAAATAAAATTACTTTGAAATTCACTGTAAGTTGTTTTTTGCACTTATGCATTATGTTTAGTTGCTTAATCTACATCAAAGTGAAAATGACCACCCAGAGACTTTTTTTATTCTAACGACAGAACAATCAACTGATTTTGTCCTAACACTAGTATTCAGTTCTTATAGCAGATGCAAAGAAGCATTTAAAGATAAACCCAAAAAAATATGTAATATGTTTGATTTTGAAGATACATGATGTGACTAACCTTATTACCTACTATACCCTCCTGGACTTATCTCTGACGATATGAGACAAGCACCAAATAATTAAAACTCCTTTCATACCGACATTTACCTTAACAGAACTACCCAATTATGCAGATACTTTTATTTAAGATCTTTATCAGCTGTAAACTATAGAAACCTAGAAGAAAGAGTTACTGTCAAATCGATTAGGGAAAATGTTTCACTTAAAGTGAAAGTTTCTGTACTTCAGTCAGTGGAAAGGCCAGTTCTGATAAAAACTTATTATTATTATTATTTTTTTTTTTTTTTTGCTCTATCACAGTCCTCCAATTCGACTGGGTGGTATTTATAGTGTGGGGTTCCGGGTTGCATCCTGCCTCCTTAGGAGTCCATCACTTTTCTTACTATGTGTGCCGTTTCTAGGATGACACTCTTCTGCATGAGTCCTGGAGCTACTTCAGCCTCTAGTTTTTCTAGATTTCTTTTCAGGGATCTTGGGATCGTGCCTAGTGCTCCTATGATTATGGGTACGATTTCCACTGGCATATCCCATATCCTTCTTATTTCTATTTTCAGATCTTGATACTTATCCATTTTTTCCCTCTCTTTCTCTTCAACTCTGGTGTCCCATGGTATTGCGACATCAATGAGTGATACTTTCTTCTTGACTTTGTCAATCAACGTCACGTCTGGTCTGTTTGCACGTATCACCCTATCCGTTCTGATACCATAGTCCCAGAGGATCTTTGCCTGATCGTTTTCTATCACTCCTTCAGGTTGGTGCTCGTACCACTTATTACTGCAAGGTAGCTGATGTTTCTTGCACAGGCTCCAGTGGAGGGCTTTTGCTACTGAATCATGCCTCTTTTTGTACTGGTTCTGTGCAAGTGCCGGGCATTCACTTGCTATGTGGTTTATGGTTTCATTTTTCGTATTGCACTTCCTACATATGGGAGAGATGTTATTTCCGTCTATCGTTCTTTTGAATTGAACATACCTGGTTCTTAGGGCCTGATCTTGTGCCGCTGTTATCATTCCTTCAGTTTCCTTCTTTAGCTCTCCCCTCTGTAGCCATTGCCAATTGTCATCGCTGGCTAGTTCTTTAGTCTGTCTCATGTATTGTCCGTGCATTGGTTTGTTGTGCCAGTCCTCTGTTCTGTCTGTCTTTCTCCTGTCTCTGTATATTTCTTTCTGGGTCTTCGTCTACTTTTATCAGTCCTTCTTCCCATGCACTCTTTAGCCACTCGTCTTCACTGGTTTTCAGATATTGCCCCCAGTGCTCTGTTCTCGATGTTTACGCAGTCTTCTATACTTAGTAGTCCTCTCCCTCCTTCCTTTCGTGTTATGTATTAGTTCCTGTCCTCACCATTATACACGTATTTGCTCTTGGGTGTAGTGCTTTGTGTATTGTCATATGTTTCCTGGTTTTTCGATCTATGCTGCGGAGTTCTGCCTTCGTCCATTCCACTATTCCTGCCGCTGTATCTGATTACTGGCACTGCCCATGTGTTTATGCTTTTATCATATTTCCGGCGTTGAGTTTTGACTTGAGTATCGCCTTGAGTCTCTGCATATATTCTTTCCTGATCGTGTCCTTCATCTCTTGGTGTTTTATATCCCCTCCTTCCATTATTCCCAGGTATTTGTATCCTGTCTCATCTATGTGTTTGATGTTGCCTCCCATCTGGTAGCTTTTATCCCTTCAGTTCTCGTTACTTTGCCTTTTTGTATGTTGACTAAGGCGCATTTTCTATTTCCAAACTCCATCCTGATGTCCCCAGATACAATCCTTACAGTCTGGATTAGGGTATCTATTTCCTTGATGCTCTTACCATACAGCTTGATGTCGTCCATGAACATCAGATGGTTGATTCTGTTGCCTCTTTTCTTGAGTTGGTACCCGGCATCCATCTTCTGTTAAGTACTTTTTGTCATGGGAATCATGGTGCTACTACGGAAGAGTAGTGGGGACAGTGAGTCGCCCTGGAAGATCCCTCTCTGATATTAACTCTGCTAGTCTTATTCCAGAAATTATTATTATTATTATTATTATTATTATTATTATTATTATTATTATTATTATTATTCAGAAGATGAACCCTATTCATATGGAACAAGCCCACCAAAGGGATCACTGACTTGAAATTCAAGCTTCCAAAGAATATAGTGTTCATTAGGAAGTAAGAAAAGGTAAAAAGAAATACAGACAGGAATCTCACATATTAAAAGGAAAAAAAAAAGACAAATTACCAAACAGATATACAAACGGAATACACTTAGGGTAGTGATGTAATTGCATCTTCCTCAGGGAGACTGTTCCTCAGTCCAACGGTGTGAGGAATAAAGGACCTCTGGAACTGAGAATTTCGACGTCGAGGCAAATTTACTCCATAATGGTGCTGCTGTTAGAGATGATATTGTTACCCAGTAAACTACAGACATCACCACATTCCTGAGCTTTTACGACGAAATTACTAAGCAACCAGAGGAAAATTTCCAAAATACAAAGTTCATGAAATCACGCTGCCATCAAGCATAACCAGGAACATACGAAGCAAACGAATTCAAAGGACGGGATTAGTTTGCTGGTTTGTCATTTCTAACAGATTTCGAGTAATGACAGGTGTTTATGAGGCACGTTTTGATCCTTAGATAAGACAGATAGTCATTACAGTATCATTACACAAAACAGTAAGGGATTCTACCTCCATTTCTTAACAAAAGGCAAATTATAAAAATTTCTATCTTAAGCGGGAGTATGTTTTCAAAATAAAATGTTATATCTTCCTATTAAAAATATTCCATTACAGTTAACGACATGTATCATGAAGGGTATTATCGAAACAGACCCACAGTTATCTAACAGTGAAAATACATGAAAAATACAACTCTGAAGGAGAGCCTTCACTATCTTCCTATAATGGGCGTAATGTCTGTCCGTCCGTCTGTCATTCAATCACGGCCAAACGGCTGGTCCGATGGGCATGAAACTTGGCAGGGTTATAGTGGGGACCCCTAAGAGGTTTTATAAGGGGGTTTCATCCTACCTGTTCCCCCTCTGAAAGGGGTGTGGGGGAGAAGGGATTCCCTGAAACGGAGATGGTGAATTTTCATACATAATTTCTGTATATATATGTTTGCTAGTATGTACAATTCTCCTTTTCAAACGGAGAATCGTCAAGATTCTCGAAAGCTTCCGTTAGAGTTTTATTTGCAAGTATATACATATATTCATCCAGTTACATAACTATGGCTTTATTTTCCCTTATTCCATTGTGCTTTCAACGGGAACGATGGAAACTCACGATCCCTACCAAGTAATGCAAGTACAGTTATGAGTAAGAATTTAAACGGGGACTGCAATAACTATAAACAGGCCTACCTCCACCCTTTTATTAGCCGCGGCAGTAGCCACAGGCCTCTCTCCACCATTTCATTAGCCTCTACAATAGCTACATACCTATCTCCACTCTTTTATTAGCCTCTTCAATAACTACAGGCCTATCTCCACCCTTTTATTAGCTTCTGCAATATCTACAGGCCTATCTCCACCCTTTTATGAGCTTCTGCAATAACGACAGGCCTATTTCCATCCTTTTATTAGCCTCTGTAATAAATACATACCTATCTCCACCCTTTTATTAGTCTCTTCAAAAACTACAGGCTTATCTCCACCCTTTTATTAGTCTCGGCCTACAAGCCCATCCCCACCCTTTTATTAGCCTCTGCAATAGCTACATATCTATCTCCACCCTTCTGTTAGCCTCTGCAATAACTGCAGGCCTATCTCCACCCTTTTATTAGAATTTGCAATAACTGCAGGTTTATCTTTACCCATTTATTAGTCTCTGTAATAACTACAGGCCTATCTCCACCCTTTTATTAGCCTCTGCAATAAATACAGGCCTATTTCCACCCTTTTATTAACCTTTGCAATATCTACATACGAATCTCCACTCTTTTATTAGCCTCTTCAAAATCTACAGGCTTATCTCTACCCTTTTATCAACCCCTGCAATAACTACAGGCCTATCTCCACCCTTTTATTAGCCTCTACAATAACTACAGGCCTATCTCCACCCTTTTATTAGCCTCTGCAATATCTACATACGAATCTCCACCCTTTTATTAGCCTCTTCAGAAACTACAGCCTTATCTCCACCCTTTTATTAGCCTCTGCAATATCTACATTCGTATCTCCACCCTTTTATTAGTCTTCAATAACTACAGGCTTATCTCTACCCTTTTATGAGCCCTGCAATAACTACATGCCTATCTCCACCCTTTTATTAGCCTTTATAATAACTACATGTCTATCTCCACCAATTTATTAGCCTCTTCAGTAAATTCAGGCACCCTTTTATTGGCCTTTGCAATAACTACAAGCCTATATCCACCATTTTATTAGCCTCTGCAATAACTACAGGCCTATCTCCACCCTTTTATTAGCCTCTGCAATAACTATAGGCCTATCTCCTCCTTTTCTATAGCCTCTGCAATAACTACAAGGATATCTCCACCTTTTCATTAGCCTCTACAATAAATACAGGCCTATCTCCACCCTTTTATTAGCATCCAAGATCAATATTAAGCCTCTCAAAAATCTATTTCAAGATTGGTAAAAAGCAATAACTGCAGGCCTATCTCCATCCTTTTAATAGCCTTTGCAATAACCACAGGCCTGTCCTCACCTTTATATTAGCCTCTGCAATAGCTACATACCTATCTCCACCCTTTTATCAGCCTCTGTAATAACTACAGGCCTATCTCCACCCCTTTATTAGCCTCTGCAATATCTACATATCTATCGCCACCCTTTTATTTAAGTCTTCATAAACTACAGGCTTATCGCTACCCTTTCATTAGCCCCTGCAATAACTATAAGCCTATCTCCACCCTTTTATTAGCCTCTACAATAACTACGTGCCTATCTCCACCCATTTATTAGCCTCTTCAATAACTTCAGGCATATCCACATCCTTTTATTAGCCTTTGCAATAACTACAAGCCTATCTCCACCCTTCTATCAGCCTCTGCAATAACTTCATGCCAATCCCAAACCTTTTATTAGCCTCTGCAATAACTACAGGCCTATCTCCACCCTTTCATTAGCCTCTGCAATAAATACAGGCCTATCTCCACCCTTTCATTAGCCTCTGCAATAAATACAGGCCTATCTCCACCCTTTGAATAGCATCCAAGATCAATATTAAGCCTCTCAAAAATCTATTTCAATATTGGTAAAGAGCAGATTGCACCCGATTTGCCCAGCATGTCAGCTGCTATCTTCTGTTGCGGTTTTCCGTGCGGCCAGCCGGGCTGATACCCAAGACAACAGATAATTAGGGAAATAATGCAGAGCTTGCCTTGCAACATGAGGCAGGAGTGTCAGTTACTCCTATTACATATTCAGTGGACATATTAATGATGATTATAAGAGCAGGAACACGAACACTGATACGAAAGGCGCTGTTATTACTGTGCTGTAAAAATAATATCGGCAATCACGATAATGAAAAGCTCAGCTTCGTGTTACTACTTTGCAACATACCTTTTACAGACAATCAGAGGCGGCACTTTTTCGAGTGTAACCCCTCGGGGTGGGGGTGTGGGTGGGGGGGGGGGGTGTGAGAGAACTCCAGCCCCACGCATCTAAAATCACTGGTGTCGCTAGTGACCTACCAAGCATCCAGGATATCAGGTATTCACTCGTATTTTTATATAA
>NC_061096.1:18996248-19011248 GCF_015104395.2 Macrobrachium nipponense
AAATATGCCGCAAAGGTGGATACATAGCGGGTTAAACCTAGGGGGTCATTATCTAAGAAAGATCCGTAACTTGTCGCATACATGTCACACACAGACAGAGCGAAAGCATGTCAACGGCCTTCAAATGGAGAACGAATCTTTGGCAAATGCTGGATATCGTATGAAGAACTTGTATTTAAGCTATCGAAGTGTGTTTATGACATACTTTCTGCTGTCTGAACGCACTCTTACTAAACAAATAACATTTCGAGTACCAATGCAGACAAATTTTCGTAGTGTTATTGCATTTCAAATTTGATACTTTACCTTCAGAAGTATCATTACTTATATACAAACATATGATTAATATTAGGAATAATAACACGAATACACGCAGGGTGAGGAATATTAATAATTATTATATTCCTTTTAAATTTTTTCCTTTGACCTTGGTGGAACCACTGCAGTTTGGTACTTTGGGGACTGATGACGATTTTCCCCATATATTTTAGACCTTGACTAGTTTTTCAGGTTAACAAATAGGCTAAAAGTGCAAATTCTAACTTTTTCTATGTATCTCTAAAACTATGATGGTTATAGGCTCTTGGTATTTAGTGGTGGGAAGATTTAGCCAGCCTTGTGCTGGCACTGGCCCTTGCTTTTAGCAGCCCGTAAAAAAACTTGGTATTTAGTTAGCTACTATATCTGGAAGGCCTTTTTGAAAACTACTTTTTTTACCTTGACCTATCATTCTAGGTCGCTGTCATGTCAGTTTAAAGGTTAATATTTCATCTTTCACTGACTTTGATCTAACTTCACAGGTATCTGATACCTTTTGAGTTATGCCAATTTGAAGCTCAAATATTTCTCTGGTTATTAAGGGACTTAAAAGAGGTGTGTTGTCTGAGGTTTTACCTTGGTCTACGTTTAAAGGTTACTTGTCAATTTAAAGACCAGAATCATGTTTTCTTTTCCTGGTTTTAATTAACTTAACTGTCAGACATTCCACACCTATTCTGTTCACCTTTGATTTTTATTTCGACAAATACAATATTAATTATGATCTATGAGCTCGATGTTTCATAGTCATTATGTAGCCATTATCGTATCTACATACAAGAGTTTTACATACTGTTGATGCCAAAAATATCGGTTCGTCAAAACGGACTCAGTAGAAGTCAAATTAATGTTTATTATTGTAACTGATATTGGAGCCGAGGGAATTTTCACAAGTTCCCCTTTTAGTTTACCACCTGAAAGTGTGAATGTGGATATAAAGCATTTTTTCTAAGCCAATAATAATAATAATAATAATAATAATAATAATAATAATAATAATAATAATAATAATAATAATAATGGTGAGGAAATCCACGATGGTATAGGTGTGAATCGACATTAAAAATATAAATAAAAGAGGAGAGCTATCGAGATTCTTCTCGAATCTCCTTCGCAGACTGACAGAATCGAGCAACTTCTCAAAATCTCGTTTTGCTTAAGTATGTATAATATCTATTTACACCTACACAGTAGTGAAATTCCTCACCATTTTAGTGAGTCATCCTATTATGAGAGTATGAATAATAATAATAATAATAATAATAATAATAATAATAATAATAATAAAATAATAATAATAATAATAATAATAATGAATATAATGGCAGAATTTACAGAATTTATTTTATACAGAATTCTCTCAGAATTGAGAGGATTCTGTATAAAATAAATTATGTCAATTCTGTCATTATATTCAATAAAACATGTTTGAAAGAAGGTCTGTTTCCAACATACACAATTATTATATTAATAATAATAATAATAATAATAATAATAATAATAATAATAATAATAATAATAATAATAATAATAATAATAATAATAATAATAATAATAATAATAATAACAGTCTCTTTAGAATTTGCCGTTCTCCATTAGTTTACATAATTCATCTATGTGGATTTCATTTCTATAAACAAGTATGAACGGAAAGTGTAGCCAAAAACCCCGATTAAAGGAAGGTAAAAACAACAAAAGCGAGAGCAGCAAAAGCTGAAGAGGAGAAGTAGCAGACTCGCTTCTCCTTAAGTGAGAGAAGGTTGCAGAGACGAGGGAAGTCGGGTGCAGTTAAAAAAAATTCCACAGGGGTAAATACACGTCTTCAAGTTACAAAATTTCGTGTGCAGTGAGCCAATGCAACTCGCAGCTATTTATAACTACAATCAAAGCCGTGCGGCTTCCGGAATCTTTACGTAATGATCTCAGGTTTTAAAAATATTACAAAACGCTGTTGTCTAATGTTTCAGACCACCAAGAGTTTATCATGTATATCATATATAGTATATATATATATATAAGATATATATGTATATATATATATATATATATTTTATATATTTATATATATATATATATATATATATATATATATTTATAATATATATATATATTATTAAGATAACCCATATATAATATATATATATATATATACTACATACCTATACATTATATATACAGACATGTAGGTTCGTAGGTCAATGAGACGAATAACTAGTGCACCTGAATATTGCGGGCCCGAAGAAAAGAAGAAAAATGCAAGGAATGAAAAAAAGCCGAGGTTTTTACCTCGAAGGGAGTTCTTTTTATATATATCAGTCAGTTACTGAACACTGAAAAACACTCACAAATACCGTGCATAGTAACGTCACTGCGCCAATTACAGGTGTGAATTTACTCTGAAGACGAGGAGGGAGGGAAGAGGACTTGGAAGGAACCTATTAGAGCAAGAAGAACGAGAGAAAGACAGAAAATTAGATGGCGAGATAAAGTGAAGGAAGATATGGAGAGAAGAGGTCTGGTGGAGGATGATGGCTTTATAGAAGGCAGAGGAGAAGGCGCATCAGGCAACCGACCCTTTAATATAGGGATAACGGTGGGAAAGAAGAAATTATTTACTTTATGAAAGAAGAATCATCCTGGTGAAACCAAATTCCTTCAAGGATTAATCTGCTGCACAAACAATTTATTCATGTATTTCACTAAGTCAATTTTGCCTTATCAAAACAATGCGTTTTTCATATAAGTTTTGCTTTACTTCCTCTTCATTCTTCCTAATGAACACAATATCCTTTAGAAGCTTGAATTTCAAGTCAGTGGCCCCAGTGGGGCTTGTTTCATATGAATAGGTTTATCTACTCAATAATAATAATAATAATAATAATAATAATAATAATAATAATAAATAAATAAATAAATAAATAAAATAAATTAAATTAATTGAAAGTGCCCGAAGTTTTCGTGCTGGATTTTTCGTGGAAGGTTTTGAGACATTTTCTAAGATGTTATTCAGGCACTTTTTATTTCATTTACAAGTATGGAAAATTAGAAATGATGTTTCCCGAATATGGCTTATTGACAGACAGACAAGGTCTACGAAAAACATCGCATGCGAAATGGAAAAATAATTCCGGAGGGAACGAAAGAAAGATATCAATTTGGTTGCAAACGCGATATGTTCTCATTATGAAGCCGCTTTAGAAACTCAAACAGCCTATTTCCTTTCAACCACCAGGTGTCATTGGAAAGTATGACTTTATAGTCACTTTTATCAACAAACAAAACATTTACGATATGACCATGGAAGAGAGAGAGAGAGAGAGAGAGAGAGAGAGAGAGAGAGAGAGAGAGAGAGAGAGAGTTTCAGATATTTACTTGTGTACGACACATGACGTTTCTTTCCGAATAGTACAAAAGACTAATTGTTTAGGCCTGAAATGAATGAACATACAAGACTGGAAACCGCTCACTACGGAATGTAGAAAATCGCGCAATTTGAACGGCGTGGAGTCGCAGATGTTCACAACAAGGAGAGAACAAAAGAGAAATTTCATAATTACCAACCTTCAGCAATAGAGCATAATATGTCCTAGAATTACTGAGCAACTTTCTCTTCAGAGGTACAGGCTTTTAGAAGTTCTCTTGAACCTGGCAACTACATTGCTTTCATTTGTTTTCCTTCAATGTTTCAATACACTCGCTATAAAAAAAAATTACTCGACAAAGGTTATAGTCATCGGATGATCAACAAACTTCAATATTAATTCTCTCACTCTTCTCATAATTCTCTGCACCATACACATTCACACAGCCATGTAACGCCTGGTAATTTAGCATATCACTAACCTTGGAGACATTAAATTTCTATTTGAACTCATTCGTCCCTGCTTACGGCAATGTTCTCATATTTGGAGTGCTTCTTGGTTGGAATATTTCCTCGACAAGAGAGAATAAAAGTCAGTTAGTCTGATAATTGATCCTTCTCTCTCTCTCTCTCTCTCTCTCTCTCTCTCTCTCTCTCTCTCTCTCTCTCTTCTCTCTCCTGTTGGTATGATGCCCATCTTCCTATATTTACTACATGGAAATCGGTTATCTTTGGCTTATCTGATTCATTAGCTGTTGCCATACTGCTACTACCTTATTCTTACAACCGGAATTATATTTCCATCTCTGTTTTTCCTTATTTTTACTACCTTCTTTTCTTAAAGAGGCAGGTCTAACATCTTTCAGAAAATTGCATAAGGGTCCTCTGTTGCCTTACTGCCACTGCCATGCTTTGAAATTATATTTCCATCTCATCTCTGTTTTAACTTATTCTTACAACCATTCTTCTCAAAGAGATAGGTCTAATACCTTCTTGGTCGAGACCGGTAATTTATTAGTTTTTTTTATTATTATTAATCTTCGGGCTTTTGTCAGAAAATTGCACAAGGGTCCTCCTACAAGCCTGTGCCATTGAGAAAATAAATCAGGTGGAGCAAATGTAATACTATGTTGTAAAAGACAACAAATGTTATAGCTGGAAAAAATTATCGGTAGGTTAAACAAATGAATCGCCGTGTTATTTGACAAGAGACCTTCCTTTTCCTGACGAAGCCGCTTTAGGAGTACTGAGTTGATACTACTCAACGAATTGTGACAAACTTTCAGTGTCTAACTTCTCAGTTCCAGAGGTCCTTTATTCCTCACACCGCTGGAGTGTGGAACAGCCTCCCTTCAGAGGGTGTCGTGCAATTGGAACTTCAGAAGTTCAAGCAAAAATGCAATGCATTACTACCCTTATACTATTCTTCTTGCATTTTAATAATTTTCATCTATTTATCTATTTATTGATGATGTATGTTGTTTTCTTTTTTGATAAATGGTATCTCTTAATGAACACAATATTCCTTGGAAGCTTGAATTTCAAGTCAATGGCCCCAACAGGCTTCTTAAATATGAATGGGTTTCATTAGTGAATAATAATAATCAATAATAATAATAATAATAATAATAATAATAATAATAATAATAATAATAATAATGAGAAGAAGAAGAAGACGATTTTAATCCTTGATATCTCTTTCAAATCTGTTCGACTTGCAAACCTGACAAAATTCTGTGAAGGACGAGCAGTTGTCCGAGACACGCCCAAAACCACACGATATGAATAACTAATGAGACCTTCGTCTCGAAGTAAAATGAACTGGAAATAACTATCATAAGCATTTGCCGCTTTCGACATCTCGGTTGTCAACGATTCTTGGAAGCCTCTGTCGGTTGCTTATAAGGATAGTACATTTGTATCCCCCCTCAAAAACTGAGTCCATATATTGCAATTCTGGTAAATACTCAGCTTTAAGAGAACACACGGTTCAGTTTTTTATCATAAAAAAATATGGAAAGGTTTTACCCTTACATTACGACTGGACGAAGATGTTTCTTTTCTAAAGAGTACGACCACAGCTACGCATGAGTTTAATTATCTAATTTTAACGAGTCCTCCAATTGAGCGAACGAGAGTGCTTTCAATTATGTAATTGGTAGGCCTACGTACACATGATAATTGTTGTTGATAAATGGGAAAAAAAGTCTCAAGAACTGTATACAGATCTTGTAATTCTGAAATTAATAAAAACTGGAAATTGAGAAAAGGAACTGAATGGAAAAGTGGATGTTACAACAAAGGATTGTCTTCATGAAATGACGTCTTCAGGTCATAAAGTTGCTTCGTGGAACCACGATCAGTGAGTGGAGTGTAAGATTGGGACTCGAGGGACTGTGGCTTGCCTCAGGAGCACAATTCACATGGAAATGAGACCCACTGAAGATGGTGTCAGAAAGAAACAGCTGGTTCGTACAAATGTTTCGAGAGTCCACGGATAATTAGCCAATAGGCCCGATTCAATGTTGATATTTATATTAAAAGAAAAGCTATAGAGTTGGTTTTTATACTTAATACCACAAAATACGTGTTCTACAAGATGAGGCCAGCTCCAGCCCTAAATGCAAGCTCACTAGTTAATAGAAGATAGGTCGCAAAATTCGGTCACAAAATTAGGTAATTCTATAACTCAATGTATAAGCTAAAAGAACGTTACATTAACAAACCCCCCTCTAACGATGCTGCTGACACCCAGGAAAGAAAACGCTATTACAAAACTATAGGAAAAAAAAAAAAAAGACTTCAAGCATTAATGTTTTCAACCTGTAGATACAGGATCCTTTACAGAATAACTCCCTTTATGACAGCTCTTGATTACGTCTTTGAGAAATGCTCCAGAGAAATCTCTGATTCAAAGACAATATCAGCTCTAGTTAAATACTGATAATTCTATTTCCATCAATATCAATGATTCAACTTGAACATAACTAGCTAATCAATAATGTCTTCGCTTTGCTAAAGGTAATCTCACATTTCATTTCTCGCTCATGTGTTCTGTACTTCAGCTGTGTCTAGTACTTTCTTTATTTCATATTGGAATGGAATGGAAGATATAATTTAGGCCAAAGGCCAAGCACTGGGACCTATAAGGTCATTCAGCGCCGAAAAGAAAAATGAGAGTAGAAATGTTTGAAAGGTGTAAAAGGAGGAAAACCTCGCAGTTGCACTATAAAATAATCACTTGGAGAGGGTGGAAAGTAAGAAGGAAGAAAGAAAACATGAACGGAGGTGCAGTAAAAGGAATGAAAGGGGGTACAGCAAGGGGCCGAAGGGACGCTGCAAAGACCCTTAAGTAATACTCATGCGGTGCACTGACTGTACTAGCCCTTCTACTGGGTTTGTTTCATATTAATAAGAGAAAAATACGTGTAAATGTTCTATCATCTATATACCGTAAGTAGGTTGACACTTACAAGCCAAAGAACCATAAAGATACTAAAAAATGAAAATAGCTCTACCCGGTGAAACATCAGGAAAGAGAAATCTGCACCTACGTAAATCTTTGCTTTTCCTTTCCTTAAAATATGTAAGGGAGGCCATGGGCATACCAGGATTGGAGGGATATCGGTTCACTGTTCTATCACAAGTACACCAATATTGTCTCGGTGAAAATTAGCGACTCTCCATGATCAAAGCAATCTCAAGTCGCGATGTATATAATCTCTAAGGCCAAAGAGATGCAGTAAGAAAGAGTGTATAAGCCAAATGCTGCCTAAGCATCAAGTGTTCAATATGTAATTATTGAACAGAATGAACACGCGGAAGAAAAAAATTGTGAATTTGCCGAATATGTCTGAAGAACTTTCTTCAGTTTTCATAACTGAAACTACCCTTTTGTCGTCATCCTTTTAAATTGGTTACAAAGATAACAATCTACACTGAAAGTAACGGACCCGACCTCAACCCCCCCTCTCTCTCTTTCTATTTTTTCTCTCTCTGTACATATAAGTATATATATATATATAGTATGTGTATATATACATATATATACTTTATATATATATATATATATATATATCTATATATATATATATATATATATATATATGTGTGTGTGTGTGTGTGTGTGTGTGTGTGTGTAGAGAGAGAGAGAGAGAGAGAGAGAGAGAGAGATACTTATAAGTGAGCAAAAGTGAGCGCTCTGTAACTGATGACTTCACATACGCATAATTGTTTTAAAGGTCAATTAATGGTGCGGTGTACCTACAGACCAACCAGATTACCACAACTCTCAGAATCTTTTTATCGGGGAAAAAAACATGCTGGAAGGAAGGAGCAATAAACAACATATAATAAACTCTAGAGCCATAACCATTCTCTAAACAATAAAAAAAAAACAGCTTCTTGGCATCTGTTCAAGAAAGATAGTACGAAAAGGGTTGTATCAAAGAACCTGTTTTAGTTTTGGCTACTAATGACGCAAGTAAAGGACCATCATCCCTCATACCGATTTCCGGATGTTGCTACGCTTGTCAGTGATTCATAGCATCGTTACATAATATGGGACCTTCACTAAAAGAAATTTAAAAAAATAAAAATAAATAAATAAAAAACGTATCAGCACGATTTTTCGGATAACGAGTTGTGTACACCATCGTATATACGGTTAGATTGGCTACGGTCATGTTAGGTTAATATATATTAGATTAGGTTAACTCTAAAGCAGGGGTTCTTATCAGGGGTTATCCATACTCCTTGGGAGTATGAGAACCACATGCTGGGGGTATTGGACTTGATCTCTGGATATCTGTATATATTTGATTTTAATGTGCCAATATATACATGGATAAATTCTGTAAATAAATTACTATACAAAACTTTAAAGCTTTTGATTTTATCATATACTCTATTTCTAGGTATTATACCTAAAGTATGTATCAAACTAAGTAAATTACGTTATATTGTCAACACATAAGGATTAAGTGGACTTAAGCAAATGGGGTATGGAACTATAATGGGCAATTCATTAGGGGTCTGGGGTTCATCCAAAGGCTAAGAACCCCTGCTCTGAAAGGTCCTTTACATTAATGTACTTCTATGAGAGATTTTCCTGTATGGCGCGTCGAAACGACCAATATCCAAGTGTAAAGGGTGACCCTTAACACAGGTTGGTGTAGACACATTGAGATTTACTCAAGAAAGAAAAAAATTATGTCTTAGCAATATACATTAATGGCAATAATACGATTAGAGAGTTGCTTATTTTTAATCGTGATTTTGTCTTTCCTTACTGCATGCTGTTGTTCTATTCAAATCCTCACATATAATAAGAAAAAAACATCACGCTTTACATGCATTCCCTGTCTGTAGATTTAATTGTAAATAATATAAGAAAAAATTCCGCATGACATACTCAGGAAGCTTTACATACACGCTTTACATATATACACTGTCTGCAGATTTAATTTTAAATAAGATTTAAAAAAATTCCGCACGACATTCTGTGAAAGCTTTCACAGGAAAATTGTTATTTAATTGGAATATAAAGTTTGGTATCAGAAGGCAGCTAGGTCAATAGAAATAATCTCATATACAAAATAAGTATTCTGAGAGATATGAATGCTAGGAGGCTCTTCAAAGAGAAGAAGAATAAAACATTTTATATAAAATAGGAAGTGACAGATAAATTAGAACGATATATATTTAGATGTTAGCATTTATTTATCCTGAATCCACTACATAAACATCGACATGGAAGACAGACAGGTTACTGATATATCATGTAAGAAATAATAATAAAAAATAAAAATAATGAGTATAGCCATTATTATCATTATTTCTTAATGCGCGAAGTTCATACGCAAGAAAAAAAGGGAGACCGTCAATGACCTTAGTAGTTTACACGCCTGAAAATTCCCAGTAATTAATTAATTAGGTAACAAAAGAAAAAAAGGAGGTTTCAACGGAACAGGATATCCGTATGCTGAAAAATAAAAAAATAAAAAAAACTCAGAGAAATATGGATAGAAAAATAAATAAATCAGATTAAAAATTTTTTAAAACAGTACCTACATGAGAAATAATGGAACTAGAATTGGACATGAAACATAAAATTTAGGCCAAAGGCCAAGCGCTGGGGCCTATAAGGTGATGAAGGGGAAAATGAGAGTAAAGCAGGTTTAAAAGTGTAACAGGAGGAAGATCCCGCAGTTACACTATGAAACAATAAGAGGATGGAATGTTAGGTGGAAGAGAGAGAATGCGAACGGGGGTACAGTTAAAGGAATGAAAGGGGTTGCAGCTCGGGCCCGAAGGAGCTCTGCAAGGAACCGTAAGTAATGCCTACAGTGCACCGCATGAATTGCACCGATGGCACTACCATCCTTCGGAGAGATATAATAAAGGCTTGATTCGTCAGAATTAATGATAATGATTATAGAATAGCATTCCTTTTTAGGAACCACTGTCACCCCTTTTCGAAATGACACACGAACAGACCACGCAAGAAATCATTCGATGTCATTCCAAATTGAAGTTACTGTTCTTTAAAATAGTGAAGCACCATTAAGAACAATGTCGTTCATAGATAAGTGCATGGTCCCTGGAGGCTGTGGGTATGTGGACTAATAAACAGTACTTTAACAAGAGTTGTACAAATGATTTGAAACGTGCTATGCAAATAACGTCATCTCTGGGGATGAGCCTTCAGAAAATGACAAATTTTCGTCCAATGTTAAATTTCAAAAATGATAGCATATAGGCTATATTCTCAAAATACACCCACGTTTGTTTCATCTTTTTTCAAGACGATTTTTTTTTTTCTGATCCAATTTGTCATCGAACCAAACATTCTAAAAAGTCACCTTATGAATGAAAACTAATCAATTTCAACAACTACAGAAACAAGAACAAAATGCCACGGAGTTTCTTCGGCGCAATCAAGTTTTCTGTGCGGCGTATAATGCTGTTGGTAGCTCTCAGCCACGGCCCAGTTGTGACCTGCGATGGTGGCACCTATAATAACCTTAAATAAAATAAAAACTGCTAAGGCTAGAGGGCTGCAATTTGGTATGTTTAATGATTGAAGGGTAGATGATCAACTTACCAATTTGCAGCCATCTAGCTTCTGTAGTTTTTAAGATCTGAGGGCGGACAGAAAAAGTGCGGACGGACAGACAAATAGCCATCTCAATAGTTTTCTTTTACAGAAAACTAAAAGTGAGAGAGGCTAAGGTCATGAAGTGGGTATTGCACCTGAATGGCAATATGCCCCTTATCTCCTCCCTTCTCACGTGATGATATGCAAAAGAAGACACCTATCTGCATCTCGCATTGTTGCTAAGATACGCTACTTATTTCTTGTTGAAAGTTTTTATATGTTGCTGCTTTTATGCCATAAAGCCTACGCTATTGTTTATAAAAGTGAGAGAGATAGACAAACAAGGAAGTGCAATACTACCCAGGGTTTATAACCCACAAGCGTACAATGGATGACTCTTAAACATTTAACAAATAAGGACCGAGACCTTCGGGTGACGACATTCCAGAAGAATGCAAAGAGGAAAACTCAGACTGGAGATCAAGAACAAAAGCAGTGTTCCAGCAGAAGGCAAGAACCGTACCCTGTGACATTATCAGGATGAGCATCGCAGATGTCATGATAACAGCCTACCGCACCATAACGGCTGCTTGTGACAATGATGTTCGGACAGCTCACGGCCGGAAACAGATTACGCACTTACAGATCAGCTTCAAAGGCAAAGTAGGACTGTCCCTCGCCATCCCTCTTTTTATTCCACTTTCGCTTCGGCGCAAATCTGTGAACAACTAAAGCTTATAACGGAAAATGTTACTTGAATTAGTTCATAACATCATTCTGTGCCATCTATAAACACGGTTAAAGTAAGAAAAAAAATATTCTGTTCGCAAAAAGTATATGGACACCTTAGGGAAGTATACAGAGAGGCTACAATTTACAAGAGCCTTCTTAGGTGTCTTCTTCAGTTCTTTTTCACATTACTAAACGAATCATTCGGATCAAGACTTAAGTAAAAAATGCGCCGAAGTTTCTTTGGTGCAATGGAGTTTTCTGTCCAGCGTATAATGCTGTATGAAATTCTCAGCCAAGGCCCATCAAACCTTCAGCCACGGTCCATGAACCTTTCAGCCACGGCCAGGTGGTGGCCTGTGTTGTAAGCACGTATAGCTGTGTCAGACGCACGATCATGGCTAACTTTAACCTCAAATCAAATTAAAACTACTGAGGCTAGAGGGCAGCAATTCGTTATGTCTGATGATTGGAGGTTGATCAATATACCAATTTGCAGCCCCCTAGCCTCAGTAATTTTAAAGATTTGAGGGCGGACAGAAAACGTGCAGACGGACAGACAAATAGAAATCTCAATAGTTTCCTTTTACAGAAAACTAAAAATGCTAATTTTAAGAAGTAAACAGTGACATCTCCCAGAATCAAGTTCCTGTATTATTCAAGATAACATATTTTGGAAGAAACTTCATTTCATGGACGAAACTATGAAACTTGAGTGTAGGCAGGTTTCAAGATATGTTAACCTGACCATTCTGTTTTCTTAAACTATTAGCGCCATTGCTACCCAGAGCATGGTTAAAATAAAACTGTCCAGAGATTGTGTGTGAGGTAAACTTTCAATCCTTTTTACCAACGCAACTACTCACAACGATATATAATAAATTTTTTGTCTTAATTAGGTAGAACGTATGTTATGCGTAGCTGATCATTTCGGATATCGTCATCAATGTCTAATTCCAGAGATGAGATTGCATGTCAAAACAATTTATAGGGAATCTCGGAGAAGTGCTAAACTAATTACCAAATTTCTGGGAACACTCTTACGGAAAGAAGTGGCAAAAGCATCTGGTGTTGGACCCGAGTGATTATTCTCTCTAGCTTCTTTCTAAAGATATACGAAAAACTTTTCACATAAACACAAGATGAGCTGTGAAAATACGAGCATAATGTGGTTTTTATGAAGCCGGCTTCCTACCTGTGAAGACCATTCCTTACGACTGTAATTGCCGGTAAAATAATTTGAACGTATATGTAGTGCAGAGTACAGTAATATGATTATAATAATGACCGCCACATATTTGGTAATTTAATAATGACTGCCACTCAGCAACGTTTAGAGTAATACAGAACCTAGCCCAATGTTGTCATTACTTGTAGCATAAAAAGTTAGTTCAAATTTAATAAAACTACTTCAAGAGGCACATTCGGTTGTTCAGAGGGATTCCTTGGTTCCCGACATAGCATCATAAAAACGTTGAAATATCAGCTTGTTTGAGTATCCTCTCCTCTTCCAAAAAAAGTTAAGTGTATCTTAGTTTTACCAGACCACTGAGCTGATTAACAGTTCTCCTAGGGCTGGCCCGAAGGATTAGATATTTTTACGTAGCTAGGAACCAATTGGTTACCTAGCAACGGGACCTACAGCTTATTGTGAGATCCGAACCACATTATATCGAGAAATGAGTTTCTTTCACCAGAAATAAATTCCTGATTCCGCGTTGGCCGAGCCGAGAACCAAACTTCGGACCACCGGATTGGTAGCCGAGTGCGAAATCCACTCGTCCAACGAGGAACTTCTCTTCTTCCAGGAAAGGTATATTGGAAGGAGTAACGCCAGAAGGGCTTGCACAGATTCCATTTAAATACCAGTTATCATGGATGAGGCTGCTAGGACCCCGCCCTTTTTCTTGACCCTACTAAGGGCCTAGGAAACACGAGCAGAGTCCAGCATCACTCTGCAATGGCAACCAAGTCCCAACCTGCATTTTTGCCCCCTTTTTCTGCTGTTTCACCCACAAATTCAAGCAAAAGACCGGATTCTTAACAGAAAAACGAGTTGTCTTTTAAAGGATCATTGCGTCATTAAAGACCCGTTTCGGTTGTCGATTGTTCCCCTAAAATTGTTTTTACATAAAGTAATATGATTAATAGTACCGAATTTTTAAAAATTTTTTTAAGTTCGATGAATAAAAAAAATCAGCGTTACTGATATACTTATTTTGTATTGTAAAAATCGCAATTTCTTATTGATTTATCCACTTAAGGAGAACGGCAGACAATGATGGGAAATATACCTGAAAGTTATGCGAGTTAATTTCGATACTTAGAATTATTATTCCTTACGAGAGAAATTTTACATTTAATGTCTAATTTACTAAAACCACGTTGTGCCACCTGCCTTATAAAATAACAATATCAATTAACTGTGTTTCTTCAACAAAAAAAGAGATTTATACAGAATCCCCATCTTGAGATATACTTCTCAGAAGATCCGCATATTATCGGATTGCCTACTGATGATAATTTTCAATCACTTTGGCTGGCAAGTGCAACTGTGTGTTAAGATTATTATATTTTCATTTGAGAATATTTACGATACGCAGTTTATTATTCATACACACGCACACACACACATATATGTACACATATATTAAATATTCATATTTATATATTAATGTCCATGTAACAGCACAGGAAGCCCCAACACAAACCAACAGGACAAAGGGTCATAGTTTATTATAAAAGATATGTTTTATGCTGACGTCAGCACAGCCTCAGTCTACAAATAAAAGAAATAATACTACAAAGTATTGAATACAAACCATTCATTAAAATTAAGTTACACATGAGAATTAAACATATGTGTAACTTAATTTTAAAGAATGATGTATATAATACTTTTCTTATAGCATTATTACCTGTATTTGCAGACTGAAGATGTGCTGACGTCAGCGTGAAGCGTATTCTTTTATAATAAACTATGACCCTTGTCCTGTGGGTTTGTGTTGGGGCTTCCTGTGCTGTTTACTGTCTCGGTGATATCCTGACGAATATATATATATATATATATATATATATATATATATATATATATATATATATATATATATATATATGAATAATTATCACATCGAACCGTGATCCATTTATATATCAATTCAAGCTACAAATGTCCTTTAATATCTAAATTCACTTTACCTCCCAAATTATATATTTTCATATATGTACCGAAGGGGAATTTTTTAATTGATAATAATTTCGTCCCCCCATGGGATCGAACCACCGTCCAAGTGGACGGGGACGAAATCAGGACAGTCCGTGACGCTATCCAATCAGCCAACAGAGACGCTATAAGTTCATATCGATTCTGACCTTACAAATCACCCTCGAACCTGGGTGCTTTCGTAATTAGAATCGATATGAAACCCCGTCTACCATGTTGGCCAATTCGAGCGTTTTGACAGCACGTAAGCCTTTTGTTATGAATAATTAT
>NC_061096.1:19021248-19056248 GCF_015104395.2 Macrobrachium nipponense
GTTTTAAAAATTCCCCAGCAAATGTTATATATATGAGTAATTATTCCCGTTTTAAAATTTATCAGTTGGAATATTAATTTAATCGGCATATGGAAGGGAACGGCGTGGCATGACTATTATCAGTCATCTGTAATATAAATTTGGTTGCAGAAAAGAAGAGGTAACCCAGAAAAAAACGATAAATTAGCCATGAAAATAGTTACAGTTGATTATTTGCATCAAGAACATTGTGTAGACAACGTAGTTTTATTTTTTATGACTTAAAAAGGAATTGATCAATAAGGTTACTACCTTGACGTGAAAATAAGTTACATCTTGGCGCACATTTTACATTGGTGAAACTAAAATGATAATAATAATAACAATAATAATAACAATAATAATAATAATAATAATAATAATAATAATAATAATAATAATAATAATAATAATAATAATAATAATAATAATAATGATAATGTAATGATAATAATAATATCTGAAACCAGTGAAGACGAGTGGCTAAAGAGTGCATGGGAAGAAGGACTAATAAAGCAGACGAAGACCCAGAAATATACAGAGACAGGAGAAAGACAGAAAGAACAGAGGACTGGCACAACAAACCAATGCACGGACAATACATGAGACAGACTAAAGACTAGCCAGCGATGACAATTGGCAATGGCTACAGAGGGGAGAGCTAAAGAAGGAAACTGAAGGAATGATAACAGCGGCACAAGATCAGGCCCTAAGAACCAGATATGTTCAAAGTACGATAGACGGAAATAACATCTCTCCCATATGTAGGAAGTGCAATACGAAAAGTGAAACCATAAACCACATAGCAAGTGAATGCCCGGCACTTGCACAGAACCAGTACAAAAAGAGGCATGATTCAGTGGCAAAAGCCCTCCACTGGAGCCTGTGCAAGAAACATCAGCTACCTTGCAGTAATAAGTGGTACGAGCACCAACCTGAAGGAGTGATAGAAAACGATCAGGCAAAGATCCTCTGGGGACTATGGTATCAGAACGGATAGGGTGATACGTGCAAACAGACCAGACATGACGTTGATTGACAAAGTCAAGAAGAAAAGTATCACTCATTGATGTCGCAATACCATGGGACACCAGAGTTGAAGAGAAAGAGAGGGAAAAATTGGATAAGTATCAAGATCTGAAAATAGAAATAAGAAGGATATGGGATATTCCAGTGGAAATCGTACCCATAATCATAGGAGCACTAGGCACGATCCCAAGATCCCTGAAAAGGAATCTAGAAAAACTAGAGGCTGAAGTAGCTCCAGGACTCATGCAGAAGAGTGTGATCCTAGAAACGGCACACATAGTAAGAAGAGTGATGGACTCCTAAGGAGGCAGGATGCAGCCGGAACCCCACACTATAAATATCACCCAGTCGAATTGGAGGACTGTGATAGAGCAAAAAAAAAAAAAAAAAAAAAAAAAAAAAAAAAAAAAAAAAAATATAATATAATAATAATATAAAAATAAATAATAATAATACATTCAGCTTCATGAAAAAGAAAAAGGCAATTTGTCGCTTTCACGGAATATTTAGCACCGAGTGACACTGTGAAATTGGGAGCAATTCTGACCATGACGTGGGCTTAAACGTACCAAGGTCACAGAGTGAAAATGCAACACTCACCAGCATATTTTCTAGTGTTATATCTTATTAGATGACGGCTTATAAATAAGAGATTATATGATTTTGGCTTCTTTGTTACGGCAGATGATATGCGAGATAGTTCCCTCTACACCACTTCATTAGGATTGTGAAAACCACTATGAAAAAGAACTTTACTAATCAATGACTTTTATGTAATGAAGGTTGTCCATCTCTGCAGCTCGGTAAATTTACCGTCCTTTTTAAGTCATGTTTTAACATATGATAACACGTTTGAGGCGCAATATCTTTCATCATTAACAGGTTAAGTGAACAAGCCTGAAAACAGACGAGCCTGCGGGAAGATGATCATTCCGGTACGTGTGACATTTCCAGCGGTTTAATGTTGCTCGATTACAACTATGATGACTTCAAAATTAAATGTTTTATGCCAGCACATAACTACAGTCCTCACACACAAACGCACGTACTCACACACACTCTCTCTCTCTCTCTCTCTCTCTCTCTCTCTCTCTCTCTCTCTCACACACACACACACACACACACACATATATATATATAATATATATATATATATATAGATAGATATATAGATATAGATAGATAGATAGACACAATAACAACAATATACATACGTATATATTAGGTTCTCTTGTTTATTTTAGAGGGATGGCTGAACATTAAACAAAACAAAACAACGGGAACGTCTACAACTCTTCTTCAGTACAAGAAATTTTCTCAACATTAGTTACCCCCTACATCTAAACAAAATTCATCGGCAGATCACTGAGCTACTCAACACTTCAACACTTCCAGGATAATGAGGCTCTATTGCAAGTCCACTAGTGACCCATTGTTTTCTTAGTTTTCTTCTCTATCTGAATTCCTAGAGATATGAATAAAGCTGTAAACTGCTCTTTCCCTGTATATGACGAAACCACCCTTATTTTTTTTATTTTTTACCACACCAGACGTATCTAGACTCCCACCCCCCACCCCGCCCCATATTAAAAACACTGAGCTTCATTTTTAGAAAGTGGACTTTCATATTTAAAAAGTGAACTTCAAACTTTAAAAATTGAACATCATTTTAAAAAAAGTTGAACTTGAAATGAGCAAAGTTGACTCATATTAAAAACTGTGACTTACAAACTAAAAAAAGTTGAAGTTCAAACTAAAATAGTTTACATTCAAATTATAACAGTTGACTTTCAAATTCAAATACTTGGATTTCAAATTATAAATGTTGACCTTCGATTTAAAAAAGCTGGATTTCAGTTTAGAAAAATTCACTTTCAATTTTAAAAAGTTGACTTAAAAGTTAATGTAGATTTCCCCAGCCTGGGGGTAACACGTTTACAGTTCCTTTTTAGACGAGAGGGTTGCGTACTATCCTATCAATCTGGTAGCCCGAGCTTGCTCCCCATTGCCGCCAATGCGGAACCAGTGGAATTTATTTCTGGTGATTAGAAATTCATTACTCGATATAATGTGGCTCGGATCCCATATTAAACTGTAGGTCCCGTTGCTAACTAACCAACTGGTTCCTAGCCACGTAAATAAAAATCTAATCCTTCGGGCCAGGCCTAGGAGAGCTATTAATCAGCTCAGTGTTCTGGATCAACTAAGATATACTTAACTGAAGCCCGATCCGGCCGCACTTGGGTAGGGAGTCGAGCCATTATTCCCCTTCAGAGCCCAGTGTTTATACTGTAAGGTCGTTCCTTGCTTCCCTTCTGCAAGCTTTGCGACCTGGAGGTGGTGAGCCCATGTCCCTACAGTATTTGTGCTGCAAGCGCAGCTGAATCGGAAGGATGCAACACCACGAAGGAAGGCTTTGGCAAACCTACCATGGAGTGCTTCTATTTGGCGCCATGGAGTGACCCGTGTTTGTCCACAGTCCACCGCACCCTTGCGCAAGGGTTAGAGGGGCCCGTGACGGGTGTCAGGAGGTGGGATCAAACCCACGACCGTTTTTTATTCTTTTTTTTTTCTTTATTATCTTTTTTAAATAGAAAGTCATTTTTTTAAAATTTGGAATCTAGCTTTTTTTAAATTGAGAGTTACCACATTTCATTTGAACTTCAATTTTTTTCATTTGCAAGTCAAGTTATTTAATTTGAAAGTCAACCTTTTTAATTAGAAGTTCAATTTCTTTAATATGAAAGCCACTTTTTTTAAAACGAAGTTCAATTTTTATTAATATGAAATCAAATTGTTTAAAAATGAAGTTCAGTTTTTTAATATGAAAGTCAACTTTTTAAAAATGAAGTTATTTTTTTTTATTTAGGGGTGAAAAGGTGTCGACCTTCGTAACTCTACAAGAAATTAGCAGAAAATTAATCTCAACAGCATCTACTCCATTTGCTTCGTTTGCGAGTAACATGCACTCTATACTACTATGAAGAAGGTGGATTTACAAATCCTTTATATATATAAAATTAAAATCATGCTTTTAATTTGATAAAATTCGCTTGCAACATTCAATCAAACACATCAAAACTTTTCACAAGTCTATTTGCTACAACCATCAACAACAACCTCTGGCAACACCAGCCCTCTTATAACCGCTTCTGTTGTCCTACACACTCGCAACATGATCTGATATTTCCCTGATGTCATTCATCACCTTCTACCACTATCAAATATTAAATAACTGACGTTTACGCTTTGCTACACAAGTCTCACGCTCGTCACACGAATTTGCACCTTGTACGCCATGCATCCTCATTACCTAATCATAGCATCTCGACATGTTTTATCATACACTTTCTTTCCATTGTATATTCAGATTTTTCTAACAACTCTCACACTACTCAAAACCGTTCGTTTCGTCGATCTAAACACTAATTTCCTTTCCTGAGGCCACATGCACATTTCTTTCACAACTATAGCAAGAATATTTTGCTTCTGTGCTTCTCCAGTTTCCTTGTCACCTTTCCTTTTATATAAAGGGATAATGATTCCTCTTATCCATTCTTACGCTCCTAGGTTAACCATCAATTAGCAATGACTCTTTCACCTTAAAAACACGCAGTAAATCCGCTTGGAATTCCAAGAGTTTATGTGTTTCAAATGCTTAATTCCCCCTCTTTACATTTTGCTATTATTTCTGCAGTCATTCTCAAATTTTAGTAAACACCTTGACTCTTCTAAATTATTAGGCTTGTCTCCTATATCCTGCACATTCATCTATGGAAATCTGACAATAGCGTAGTTAACGAACGAGCAAGAATTCCATTTGGCATTTCTTTTATCTACAACTCTTTCCATTAAGATTAACTTAATCTAAAATGATAAACACTTAAGAATTGTGAAAAAAGAGAGATGAAACAGTCAGGTGAATGGTATCATTTGGTACAAACAACGCCGGTTCATAAACGGATTAAGAATTATTTACGTTTAATGGCTCTTGAGGGAATTAATACATTATATAATATTTCTTTACCCAATTCTAAGTATAAAATCTGTAGGAAAACTCCTATAGAGGTGGTTAGTATTATGAAAATGGTGTTAAAGACATGGAATATTATATCAATAGATTGTTTTTTTTCTTTTTAATTCTATGAGAGCTTCGAGTTCTGAGCAAGTTTATTATTCAGAATGTTTATTAGGCATTTTTCTTTTATAACTATGAACACCTTTTACCTGAGAGCTCCGTGCTTTTTCTAGCCGTTTCGTAAGGTTTCTTGGCATCGATCTTTCATTAAGCTGTATGATCACAATTACAACATCTGTACTGTAGAACGTTATTATATACATATATATTATATATATAATATATCTATATAGACAAATCCCAGGAAGGAAAGAAAAACTACGAAGTTTTGAAAGAGAGAGAGACAGAGAGAGAGAGAGAAAGAGACAGAGACAGAGATAGAGAGAGACAGAGAGACAGAGAGACCTAATATGTCCATTATCTCAAGACAGGTTATTAATGTGAATACAAATAAGGTTTACCGTTTAAGGTTTATGAAATCAAGTAAAGAACCTCGTAGTTAAACTATGAATCCTTTGAACAGACAGCCAAAGACTAATGAAGATGTAAACACAGCAAAGCTAGGTAGCCTCGGCTTGAATGGTATGGACGCAAAATACTATAGATTACATAAATCAATGTTAGTTCAAAAAATAATTCCGCATCATGAAGGATAAATTCTAAGAAATCCATTATGGTGATTCAAAGAAAACTCTTGTCAGTGAGACTAACGCCCTGGTCATTGGAACTGAACCATCTTGATAAGCGGTTGCATCCAGACTCGTTTTCTGTGAATGAAAACTACTGCGGTGGCTTTGTCTGTCCGTCAGGCTTTTTCTGCTGCCCTCAGATCTTAAAAGCTGCTGAGACTTAATGGTTGCAAGCTGATGTTTATCATCCACCTTCCAATCATTTAACATTCCAAATGACAGCTCTGTAACCTCAGTAGGTTTTATTTTATTCAAGGTCAAGCTCTACAGAAAACGCGTTTCCTCGGCGCATTTTTTACTTGCAGCCCTCTAGCCTTAGTAGTTTTCAAGATCTGAGGACGGACAGAAAAAGTGCAGACACACATACAATAGCAATCTCAACAGCTTTCATTTACAGAAAACTGCAAATGGTTATTGCTGGCTAATGGAACTGTATTCAAGGATAAAGTACACAGAACTGCCTTGAAAGTTTCAATAATACTAAAGAAAATAAGCGAGCGGAAGCACAAATTACAGGTTCCGAAAGTTCATTGTAGTCATTGAATAATTGAATTCCGATCACTTCCCTCTACTGAAATTTTCGATCCGAAATGTTTGTCATACTGTAGAGGTCAGAAAAAGTTGCGTCTTCCCAGGTAAAACAGATATACTAAAAGTTCCCAGAGAATGAGCATCATTTTACCGCTCAGTGGTTCACGAGGCTAAACACCCACAATGCTGAAGTTTTCCTCTCCATGACTCGTTGTATTGATCTTACAACGTAATGATTATGATTACATGAAAATCCTTAGTGGCATCTTGTTCTCCAAGCTTTCTTTTTTCATACAACATGAAATACATCGTTTAATTCTACAAGACAACTAGCTATTATCAGTCCTAATTTATTATTTACAAGTATAGCCTGTTAATGATATTTGCCCCACATACTACAGATCTTTCGATTTTCCATTACTGGGAGATTAACAGATATGAGGATACTCTCCTGTCTGGGTGTCAACAACCTTCTGGGACTAATTTTTTTTTTTTTGCAGAATTGCTCCGAGTAGCAGTTTCAGATTACCCTATCTCGTAATTATAATCTTGACCATAATCAGAAGTTATGCTGTTTGGCCATATTCCATAGGCTCAATTTCAAAAGGAAATTTCCAAGTCTCCTTAGTACCTTCGCCCAAAAATTAGTGGGGCAAACTTTTCGGAACTTTTGGATTAACGTTCTGATGAGATGCGGGGCTGTCACAGTATGCAATGCATTTGATATTTCATTCCATCAAGCAATCCTGATTGAATGAATTATTGATAATAATTTCTCAGCATCGGATTAAAGTTTATACATGAATTGATTTGTCCGATGTCATTCAATTATTTTTCTCTTAGGATTTTTTACAAATGAAAATTCGATTCTGAAGGATATTGAGTTGCAAGTTCAATTGCGTTCCAGAATATTGAAAATTATTTTGTTTTTATTAATATTTTTTGTATATACAACAAAATGACTTTCGGTAGTTTAAGTAAGTTTTGCCCTGATTTTGTTTTAAATTACAATTCATTGACAGATAGGCTGTTTTGAAAACAGATTAACCTGTGTATATCTGCTAAGAAAAGACTTTTATGTAAAAGAACACAGAAAATACCGACGTCATTATTTTTTTTACCAAATATCCAAGAATATTGAAAACATGGAACGCTAGTATCACATAGACTGATAATTATAACAGTAACCAAAGGCTTGTTTGCACACGCGCACAAACATGAATATATATATATAAATATATATATATATACTCTAGGACCTACTAGTTACTTTTTACCGGATATATGTATGATTGTAATTACCCTCTTTGGATACGCTTCTCACTCCAAAGCCTGAGATCCAAATGCAAGAATATGAAGCCATTCTGATGTCCGCAGCAGGAATCAAACCAGCATCCAGAGTATCAGAACGAGGCGCGTTGCCGACTTGACCACGAGAAGGTCAGGTCTGCAACACGTTAAAGTCCTCATACTCTGGATGCTGGTTCGAGTCCTGCTACGGGCTTTAGAATTACTTCATATTCTTGCATTTGGATCTCAGGCTTTGGAGCGACAGAAGTAGTGTGAATAAATGAAGAATTTTATATAATATATATATATATATAAATTATATATAATCTTATATCTATATAAATTATAAATGTATAATATATATAATAAATATCTATTATCTATATATATATAATATACTATATTATATATATATTAAAATATATATATTAATATTGGCGTGACAGAAAGTCAAAGTGTGAAGAAATGAAGATTATATGTATAATGTATGTATATATATATATATATATATTATATATATATATATAATATATATATATATATATAATATATATATATAATAAAAGAAGCCAATAAAAACCGCCAAAATATAGCACTTTCTTTATATATATGACGTTTTTATGGGCTCCTTTTATTAGATGGAATTCTGTTGTAACAGAACATTTTTACCGGGCATATATAGGATATATATATATATATATATATATATATATATATATATATATGTGTGTGTGTGTGTGTGTGTGTGTGTGTGTGTGTGTGTTAGCGTTCGACTCCAATTACTTCATGTTACATCCTCTGAAAGTAGACAATCAGCAGCAAACGCTCGGATATAATGAAGCTCATAAGATCAGGGTCAACGCATTGCGCTAGCATGTCTGATTGCTCATTACTATCAATTCTTCGAAGCAGGCTTCATCTATCTATCAATGCTGCTGATGCTACATCACAGGGCATCTCCCGATGACCAGCTGCTTCGCCCAGTGTGAGACCTTGTTCTCGGATGCTCTATCGCCTGGCGAGAGAAGCCCAAATTTGGCCAGGGCCGATTGGGAGATCTGCGGTATCATCGCTGCTGCTTCTGAGCTTGCTTAAGTGAATGGATGTAATAAGAGCTTTCCGTGTGTTTGTTCACAACACCTCTCATTTAATTGAACTATGTGGTATCATGGCTGCTTGTTATTTTTATTATTATTATTATTTTTTTTTTTTTGTGCAGATCATGTTTTGTAGCCGAGGCTGGATGACATTTTTCCTACTTTTACTTTTGTTTATTCTATTTCTATTTTTTATTTTAAATTGATTACTTCCTTTAACCTCCATTACTTATTTCATAAAGGTCAAATCAAATGGGAAGATGACGACTAGTTATATGAGCACATAATGGATATCTGTCCTTCTGCCAAAAAAAAAAAAAAAAAAAAATTCCCTTCTGTCGAAAAGCTAATCAGACCTCTTCGCTAACGAAGGTCGTTTGTGCTACAGTAATGTTCGTGATTGACTTACTTATTATTTGGTTTTATTTTCTTTTTGTTTTGTTCACCTTGGAACAGGAGGCTTTTTCCTGTAACGAGATCCTTTCATATTATGTTAACGCTGTAATAAAGCGCAGGAACATGTCGTCATTAACAATGAGAAAGCTTAGTTAACTGACGTTCTCCAGCTGTCTCAAACGCCGCTGCTGCTGCTGTTGTCAATGCTGGATTTTAAACATTAAACGAATTTGCCAACATCAACACTACAGAACGAATAACATACTAATAGCAGTACTTCAGAAATAAATCCAGAATTATGTCTCTGTACAAATATATTAAAAAAATATATTCATGTTTTAGGTTTTCAATACATTGTACAATTATATATTTGTGCATTTGTTTCTCCATTTTGAGACTCATGCTACTATAAGCCTTGTAACCACAACCATATCATACTTAACAGGCGATAGGTTCGTCTAACTGCTGTTGACTTTCAATGGGGGTAAAACAATAATAAATGATGGATAAACAATAAAGGACGTAGAAGCAAATGATGGTACGCACTGGAAACAAAGCATCAAAGAACGCCGTCATGAAGTACTAATCACGTTATACTATCCGGCTCTTAATGTTAACGATCGTTTTCCTGAACTGCCCCAAGATATTCTGGATGAACTGGCTGCTTTTTTCCTTGTCTAAGAATCAAACTGGGCATAGATCGTCAGATGACTGTGTTCATATTTTTGGGTGCTCTACAATCTACATGAATACCTCTGTAGCAGATTGTACAAAAACGTGTTTGGTAGACCTTTAAAACCGTTATCTATGACAACAAACCGGCATCTTGTGGTTTCAGGTGATAGACCATCAATAGGGAGTAATCAACGGAATAATACGAGTGGAACCTACACCATTTAGCAAATCTAGTAGCCAAGCTGCCTTTGGCTTAGTAAATCTAGCAGTCAAGGAGTCTATCAAACAAAATCTACGTCGTCTACATCCCCAAGTCGCAGACTTTGAGCCTTCTTAGTAAATGGCCCCAGGCACAGGAATTCATGTACAAATTCTATCTGGTGATTTCCCAGGAATATTTGTAGCTCTTCGACGTGTCTAAGCAATCCGAGGTATCATGGCGAATTATAAAAATTCGTCTGCATGCCTACAACAAGTACCGATTAGGTGTTGGAGTCCCTGCACTGACAGGGAAATTCCAACCTTGCATCGGCAAAGCAAAGGTTTGTTATCACTCCACCGGGAGTGAGGTCTTAACATTTAACGTATCTGATGTAGTATATTGAAGAGACGCGTTGAGAGAATACCAACTTGTTGAAGTCAGCTGGAGGAGCCAAAGCTCTTATGATAAAATTATGCATCATTTGATACACGGAACTGTGCATAGATAAGCAGTATCAAATGCCCCTTGAATATAAAGGGGAACCTCTTCTCATGAAGCTTCAAGATGCGTTTTATTCGAATATTTTCCAAACATCTTGAAACCTCTCTTGCTTTAGACATTCTTTAGTTCACTTCCCATTCATGCTTTTATGCTACTCTTGCTCTCATCCACTCACAATGTCCTCCGCTTGCAAGAACTTCCAAAGTATTTTACTGTTTTTACTGCTTCCCTTCTCTGTTCCAATTGGTCAAGTATCATCTCCAACATCAAACAATCGACGGGCCATTCATGACCATCTGCTGTCTTCTCTGACTTCTCAAATCACTCCTGAAAATTAATTTCCCAGAAACTGATTTTCTATACCATCTCCTAACACCCGCCATAATGGGGCCCCAGTTAAGATTAACATAAGTTGCCAAGGTTCATTTATCATACTATAATGGGCGTAAGTCTGTCTGTGTGTCTGTCATTCAATCACGGCCAAACGGCTGGTCAGAGGGGCATGAAACTTGGCAGGCTTATGGTGGGGACCCCTAAGATGGTTTGTAATGGGGTTTCATCCAACCTACCCCACTCCTTTGTAGGGGGTGGGGGTGAGAAGGGATTCCCTGAAACGGAGCAGTTTCTGGCCGTGAAACGAGGCTGGTTATTCCCGTAGACTTAGTTACTTTACGATTTTTCATACATTATTTCTGTACAACTTACCCGGAGAAAGTCGCGCATATTTCAGCTCGGACACAATAGAAGATGAAAATTATCATCAATATCCGCAAGATTTTTTGAATAAATTAAATCCATCAGGACTGCCAGTGCACAAAATAACATTGAAGAAGTACTGCCCGGTAATGTTGCTTCGGAATTTCGATCCTGCCAATAGACATTGCAATGGAACGAGGTACACCGTTATGGAGCTAAACTCCCACGTCATCGAAGCAGTGATAGCAACGGGCCTCACCGGCAAACGTCTGTTCATCCCCCGGATTCCTCTGATGCCTTCGGACAACCAGTTTCCGTTCCAGTTACGGCGCAGGCAGTTTCCCATCAACCTGGCCTTCTCATTCACTGCAAACAAGTCGCAGGGGCAGACTTTGGATCGTGTTGGTATGTTTCTGCCGTCACCCATGTTCACGCATGGCCAATTGCATGTGGCGATGAGCAGAGCAACTGACTCTGCCAACTTGAAATTAAGTTGTGGACAAACTGATAATATTGTGTACAAAGAGGTTCTGTAGTAGGTATGTATAAAAATCGCCCTTATTTTAATATTGCTGAACAAATAATACATATAAATTTTTCACTTCTGCACCCGTATTTTATCACCCATCGTAGATGGGTCAGTTTGCTAGTACTACATAAAGCTCCTTGTTAATTCCTAACTTCAAATATTTGATGCATAGAAAACATTTGGTCCAGATACCCTCTTCCTTGTCTAAACCCATTTTTTTCCTATCAACATTTCTGTAGTTTATTTTCTATTACTATTAAATTTCTATCCGACACATTCCCAGGTGTTCCAAATAATGCTGCGCCCTTAAATTTCTTAATCGCCTTTCCTTGACACTCCTTATATCAGTTCCTTTAAAACCTTTCCCTCACCCAGAGGTACAATACAAACCTTGGTCAGCCCTTGAATCCCACTATCATATTCATACAGCGCCAACTCACTGACTTCTAATCCAATGAACTCGACGGGTCTTGCCAGCCATCAACTTCTTCATTACTTTCCCCCAGTGTACTCGGAGTCGCTTCGCTTCCACAATCATTCGCAAATTTAATCGACTCCTTCTACTAATTCAGCTCTACCTATCTTCTATGGTTCAGATTCCATAGGTCTACAAAAAGCTCTTTCCACAAGCCCAGGACTACGTTCACTTTGGGTAGCCCCTCTCCATTTGCATTTTATATATTGCAATCCATATGTTCAAGAACCTTTCCCTTTGGGTTAATTTCCCGGTAAAATGACATTTTAATCTCCATCTTCCTCATCCACTCTCTACTTTAATTACTTCCCTAGTTTTTCCGTCGCTCTATTCTTGACTATTCTTTTCATAATTCCTTTATGCCTGAACATGATCTGCTCCTACGTTAATGTGGTTTTCTTACTAAACTTTTCATTTTCTTATCCAGTCTCTTATTATTTTTTATTCTCTCTCTCTTCGTCTAAACATTTCACTTCTGTACCATAACTCTAGCACATAATTCTTCCATTTATTTTCTTATATGTTTTTCCTTAATAATTTTTTATTCAACTTTTATGTCTTATTTATATCAATAGCTTTTATCATTAAATCCATAAAACTGTTCTTCCATGTCTGCATATGTATGTATGTATGAATGTATGTATATATATATATATATATATATATATATATATATATATATATATAATGTGTGTGTGTGTGTGTGTGTATGTGTGTGTGTGTGTGTGTGTGTGTGTGTGTTTGCACCTGTATATATATGCAAGTATGCATGTCTTTTCATGTATGAATAATATGCCAATAATTTACTGTATTCAGTCATATTACAAGCGAAGTCCTTTTCTATGCATATTTAAATGGTGAAAACAATATGTGAAAGTCTTTATTTGTTCTGAACCCACCGCTGTTGGTCTTTGTATGCACAGCAGGTGGCGGCAGTGGTCCGTTGCCTCAGGTGTTTAATCATCCTTCGGCAAGTTCATTATAGCTACTATAACTTTTCTCACACTTTTTAGCTGCACTGCTGATATACCGTATAGTCGACGGTCAGGGTTCAACTCCTGTAGCTTCGTTAAGGTGCTGCTCTCTTCTCTACCTCCTCAGCCTATTACTTTTACTCTGCTTTCTTTGCGCCTTGTTTCAGGGGACGAGAGAGAGAGAGAGAGAGAGAGAGAGAGAGAGAGAGAGAGAGAGAGAGAGAGAGAATGTCATTAAAGTGCAATGTCCTTCGTCCATTTGTTGTATTATTTTGTCTTATGTAAATTTCTGTGCCCGATATGGCTTTGTCCCGTTTTACGAAATTCTAACTAAGATTTTGGATTTCAATTTTATGAATGAGTAATTTGTAAATCATTCGCTCTCTCTCTCTCTCTCTCTTCATATATATATATATATATATATATATATATATATAGATATATATATATTATATGTATATATATATATATTTTATATATATATATGTATATATTTTATATATATATCATTCTATATAATATTATATATATTATATATAATATTCCTATAGGTAATATATAGGATTATATATATATTAATACTAACATAACCATTACCGTCGTCTACGCTCTACTGACGCAGATTGAGGACCTGCCAAGGTAGACATGTCTGCTCACCGTACGAGATATTTTCCAGAACGACTTCGACCCATCCCTGTGATCTCAGATGTCAAGGTCACTGGGCGGGATCAGAGGCCAAGCGTAATTTTGACGGACGCAGTTTCCGTGTCAGTTATGTCAGCGGGGCGACGTTTTTGCCATACACAAGAAAAGACTTGTCTCGAGGTATAAACTGTCCCCTCAGGCTTCGTGGTTGGCTGTTTTTGTTTTTCTCCGTCTTGTGTTCGTACGTTAGACTCAGTTTAAGTTTTTTTTTTTTTTTTTTTTTTTTTTCTTTTTTTTTTTTTTTTTTTTCCTGTGAATAAACATCTAAATCAATGTGGGGGGTGAATTTGTCAGAGGTTTTACGGATGCAATTGATTTCCTAAACGACTATTGAACTACGTATGATACAACTGTCATTTCCGAAGTATTAGTTTCTCAACATTTGATCTATAAAAAAACACAGTACACTAGCTGTTAAGCTCACTGTCTATAAGCTGGGAGAACAGTAAATGAAAAGATATGGCAGTTTTTTTATGTATTATTAATGAGTTTACCGTTAAGTCTACTTACTTCTGTTCTCTACGCTGAATGAACGGTTTATATATATATATATATATATATATATATATATATATATATTATATATATATATATTTAGTGTATAAGTTAATCCCAATTTTAGTAATTTTGGTCAAAAAATCTCGCATCAAGAAAATTGAAAAAATGGCCTGAAGCATTGAATACATGCATTTATAAATACCTCAGTTAACACTCCAAGAAATTTCCATCTTATCATAGCACCCCTGACTGGATTCTTTAAAGGCATTTGGCAGTTCGGGTATAATTTAATAGCTTTCGAAAACCGATGACCCAAGATGGATCTGAGATGCAGAAGCTCCCTCAAAATAATTAAGGCCATTGGCGGCTGTTTTTAAAGTTGTTAAAGGATCACGATTATATGGAGTAAACACATTAACAGGCAATTAGAATATCAGCATCAATAATTACAAAATTTCATTCTATTATTGTTTTTGTTGGCGTTTTGGGAAACCTCTTCAAAATAACTATTTCGCATAAAGGTAGCAGAATATACGGTTGGCTTGACTGATTACCACCATATATATTCGATAAGGGTCACCTTTTGGACTCACATTGCCTATGAAATTCTTGATTATACCGCTGCTTTAGGGATGGTTTAAATTAATTACAGAATCAAGTATATTTATATGAGATTACAATACAATTTGTAAACATGTTTTGCGATCAACTCATTTCAAGTGTACTTTTTAAACATTGTCAGGTTATAGGCTAATGATTTCATTTCTTTAAATATTATTCTGGTTTCTATTTTGTTTATTTATCTGTTCAAAAGTAACAGCTGTGATTCAGCTAATGCTCGTAGCCTTCCTCATGAGGTTTGTACTTCCGGTTCAAGTTTTCATTCGGAGATTTACGTTTTTAAGAAATTCATTTATGAAAAAAATAAATAAGGTTAGTTGGAGGACTGTTGAAGAATATTTTTGCTGATCATTGAAAGCCACTTAAAATATTTTAAAAGATTTTGTTTGACCTAATGATTAGAGTATTGCTGTTATGAAGCGTCCTGTTTGTGCAAATCCCACCCAGTCTCTTTTCACATTCCCTTTTTTTAATTCATTTTCTACTTATTCCATATTACAAAACGAATTAAGTTTGTTATCCAATTTTTTACTTTTCAATTAACCCTCAATATTTATAAACGAGCAGTCGTTGCAATGACACATGCCCGGAACTGGGAGCTGTTACTAAATTTTGCATATCCACTAACATGCAGAACTGGTAGATCATCTATTTGCCAAATAAACTGCGGTCAGTTCTTAACTGATTGAGATCAATGTCCCCTGCAATCGCTTACTGACTTTTAACCAAGGTCATCCACCAGGCATCCACCTGGGAAGAACAATCATTCAACGCTTAACCCTGTTCAGTCTTAATTCAAAGAGGTGTCAACCTTCAAGGCAACAGGTGCTCGTACCATCATGAGCTTTGGGTCCAATCCAGGTATTACCTGCCGGGCCAGGGACTACTCCTTAGTGGCATTTACATAACTATATATATATATATATATATATATATATATATATATATATATATATATATCATGTTTGTGTGTGTGTGGAGGAAAAGGAGAGAGACTGCAAACATTTATGCATACCACTTAAATAATTATGCCCAATAAGTTATTTCTCGCCACTGCCTCTGACGGACTAAAATTTCAGCAATTTCAAATATTATTTGCAGTCATCCACAAATGCTCCCCATTCTTATTGATTATTATTATTATTATTATTATTATTATTATTATTATTATTATTATATTATTAATTTATTATTATTAGGATTATTGTTATTATTATTATTATTATTATTATTATTATTATTATTATTATTATTATTGTTGTTGTTGTTGTTGTTGTTGTTACAATGTCAGCTATTTCAAATATTATTAGCAGTCATACGCAAATACTTCCCCATTATTATTATTAATAATAATAATAATAATATAATAATAATAATAATAATAATAATAATAATAATAATAATAATATTATTATTATTATTATTATTATTATACTGACGCTACTGCTCTGCTAACTATTTGTTTGATATCAGCTATTATTTATGTGAGTCAGCCTTCTGAGGCTTCTGTATTGCCTAAGATCTCTATCTTTTGTGAGGAGATTTACTTCTTCCTCGTAGCCCAGAAGCCCAGTCATTCTTGAAATTAAGATTCCACTGCCGCAAAGTCTAAACTGTTTTTTTTTTTTTTTTTCTCCTCAGACAAAAGCAGACACCAGTATTTTGGCGCACGTAAAAATTTCAAATTATGTCTACGCCCTGCCAATTAGCCTAAAAGTTAGATTCTTCACACTTACATTATGCCCTCATGAATCTTACAGTACCTAACATCTTTGAATTTGTTGAGGAGTCAGAGATCATCTAACCCTTTGTTTCAAAATCCCAAACCCAAGAACCTTCCTAGTTTGCTGCACGGATAGCTTATGAAAAGCAATGCTTTTTTTTTTCCGGAACATAATGATTCGCCTGTACATCAGGCTATTGTACAATATAATCAAGAACTACCCCAACAGAACGGTAAAACTAAGACCTTATAAATCTCCTTCAGAATTTTCTCATTTTTATGACTATGTCTGTCGGGTTTTGGTTCTTCAATTGCATGTAGTTCGTTAACATAACAATATTAATTCGAATTCCTTTTTGAAGAGGAAAGGCGTAAATATTAAGGCTACTAGGTGTTCCATAGAGGGGCAAAAGGAAATTAGTCTTCAGCGTTTCATCCTGGTCTAATACCTATGAAAACAAACAGTTACTGTCCCAGCTACTGTGTGACAATATTGATAATAAAGGTGTCGAGTACCTCGACAGTTATGATGTAATTTCATATACAAAATCAGTCAGTCAGTACTACTAGTGATAGTCATCTCTCTCTCTCTCTCTCTCTCTCTCTCTCTCTCTCTCTCTCTCTCTCTCTCTCTCTCTCTCAAACTGGTAGAGATTAAAAGATTAATGCAATTGTGGTCAAAAGGTGGGCATGCCATTCCTCGTGGGGTTCCTGGTTACAACCGAATGTCACCAGAGGCACTTTACCGAGTAGTATACAGAACTGTTAAGACCAATAATTGATTATTTCAATCTTTAGCTTCTGCTCTCATTACCAACGCAAATTAAAGCCATGGAATACTGTTAAGAGTCGTCCTCTGTCAAGTGGAACTAATAAGAACGTCTCTCGCCTAATGAGCTCCAAAAGCCTGTCAGCTGATAAGATATCTCTTCATAGTAATTAATGGGAAATAAATAGAATATATAATCACAATTCTAACTCCTTTTTCTTTCTTTGGAAGAGTCAAACAACTAGGTAAATGGGGTTGGGAGTCTGTAAGATTAGCAATATATTAAAATATAATATGTGTCACTTCCACATCTAAGACCTGGTCGTTATTATCGATGATTGCAACTGGGTCAGCCCAGTCTTTCCAACATTTGAGTAATTCATTCTCAAAATGGATTTTCCACTTTCTCCCTCCACAGTTGACCCTACTACCCCCTCCCATCGTCTCCCTTGGATTCCAACTCAGTTAAGTTGGACGCCTTCAGTGGACGAAACTTTAGAGGTTATTATAGTGGAAGAAAGTTAAAGGAGGTTGGATGCGGACGGAATACCTCAAGGGAGGAAAAACAGAACTGATAGGGCTTTATTTCTAAAGAATACCTTTTCACGCCGAAATCATTTCATAATTTTCTTCCTAGTTATAGCACATAACGAGCAATATCTTCCGTTTCCTTTACTGTAACGGTTGACTTGACTCCATATCGCTTCTTACCGTGCTAGAAAAGCTATTTTACATTCAGACTTCTAGCACTGAACCCAAGTGACCTCCACATCCTAACTTAGCTATGAACAAAATTCCATTGCTTCCAGTGACCAGAAATCTGTCAGTGGGGCTTTTCTATGCACTCAGTGTTTCTGAACAAACAATTTATTAAAGAAATAATGGTTCTCTGGATAAATCCCACGTGTATCCAATACACACGAATGCATTCTATAATGGAAAGTGTCTGATTCTAGTGCTTGCTTATCTAAAGGTCTATTAATATAATGAGTCGACGTCCTCTGGCGTTGCTGAGTCGTCCTTCCGTTTTCGAAATCAAGCGTTTCTTCGGCAGAATTATTTATTCATTTTTGATAACCGCAAAAAATTATTCTACATATAAATGCAGTCACTCCGTGACCTTTAACGCAGGTTGGGAATGAAATAAAAAGAACAAATAAACGAATATGAAACTGAAACTTTCGCTCTTAGATTCGTCATTAATGGTGAAATTTATTATTGGGTGATGGTCTACAAAGCACAGTATCGACGAATTTTCTCTTTATTAATTATTTGAATTTGTTAAATAAAATGAAATGCTTACAACAGGAAGTTGCTCAAACGCCTCCATGAAGAACAGAAAAAGGTTAATATTCTTAGAGTATGATGTCTATAATAGCAAGCCAAATGTAAAATAGTCTAGATAGCACCGGCACACTGCGCTTAATTATCCCTCTCCGTAAATAATGATTTGTAGTTAGTTATGGCAAATAATCATTCTGTTATTCTTTTCATTCTCCGCGAATGTCATCATGCAAGAACATCAAGTACTTCACAGATCAAAATCTAATTGACGTTCCTGATTTATTTCGGTATGGCTGGTGTAGATTGCCATGCAACTTACAGACTAGACTAAGCGCACTCGCTTACCTATAATAATACAATGAACTTCGAGAGCACGAAACCCGATAAACAATCCTTTTATTCATACAATGACAGGCTTCCATTTTGCAATGGCCGTCGTCATTGCGACACGGCAGTTTTGGCGGGAACTTCCAGATGTGAATGGAATTTCCCGAAATTGGTTCTCACAGTCATGAAAGTTCAAGCCCCTCTGCTTCCACCCGGTAACCCAGGCAGGCCCGGCCAGGGGAGGTCATTCGGAGCGATTGCTGTCGGCTGTCGACATCTGTTGGGCCAAGGAAGATGAAGTCCTTGCTTTGAGTTAGAAGAGGTTCACCTGGATATGCTGCTACCCAGAGTAGATTCTGCGAGGCGAGGCGAGGCGAGGCATGCTTTTTGGAGTCATCAAATTCCTTCGGTCATGCATTGCACCCTGGAGGTGAAAACCCGTTTCCTCAAAACCGCAATGGCACGATCATTTCATGCTTAATTTTTTAGGGGAACTGCTGCGATAAGTACCGCTGATCATGAATTTAATGGCTACTGAAACATTGAAGCAGATAACAACCTTATCATCTGGGTTTCGGCAACCCATTCAATGCAATCACTTGTAAGTTTACCGATAGATTAAAAGGCCAGATAAGATCTGGGATATCCAGCTCAGCAATGCATGACGAGCTACTTAGGCCCTTGAGCCATTTAGCAGATACCATCGCATCAACAGCTGGAAGGCGACTGCCTGACCCCAGCCGACGGCTCCTCTGCCTTCGCCAGAATGAGCTTCGCCCTTCAGGCCTTTCACTGTAAAGGCTCACCCACTGCTCATATTGCATGGCACTTTATTCAAGTACCCGCCGATGCACCTTGCAATGATCTGATGGCCCCGGGTAAATGATATTTGGTTTTAAGTGCCCGAGGTACGATAATGGTCTGTTGGGTCGTCGTCATCCTCGTCTTTGTGGTTAGGTGCCATGGGCCGAAAGGATGTCGTAGACTCAGGCATCTCGACAGAAATTTGACACTAATTGATGCAATCAGTTTATCGTATAGACGGCCCAATGATCACTTTAACATGCCATTATCACACTTATACTGGACATTTTATAGCAATAATACCCGGCAGTGTCACGACCTCCGCCAATGATTAAATGAAACGTTGGATTACCACAAGATGACCTATTTGGCTCCTCTCTCTCTCTCTCTCTCTCTCTCTCTCTCTCTCTCTCTCTCTCTCTCTCGTTTTTCATTGCAGATGATAAATGATTCAATCTTTGCTACTGCTCTGGAATGCATGAATTGCACAAAGGATTATCAATTCTACTCCCTGATCCGTCCGAAGAGACTCCCTTGTTACTTGTTACCGAATAAAAAATCCACATCGAAAGGAGAAAGTTCGAGCATCCAAATTTCACACGAGACCCAAGAAGAAAGCGACGTCAGGGGAGAGTCAGACAACCGAGCGATCAAACTCCAAAAAAGTCCATCGATCGAAATCCCAATTCTCGAGGTGAGAGAGGAAAAAGGAAAAAAAATATTGTCACACGGGGCGGTTAACCACACAGTGAGAAACGTTATATGTTCTTAAATGATCAAATCGCAGGTATTAGCCCCACGCACACAGGTGTTGTCTCCCTCGTTCCCATTATTTTGACACATCCCTTTAGGAATGGAGAACGAGACGTGACCTTTAAGCGACATGACCATAAAGATGGGAATAATGAAGAAGGGTCCCTATCCTCCTGCAGAAGGCGTCTCCCCGGTGAGGTGCAGTGGGGGACGCCAGAGCGGAATAATGACCCGTATGGCCATAGGCCGTAGGGATTTGATTCCACGGGGTGTGGGGGGTGGGGCGGGGGTGGAGGGGGGGACGGGTGTGGGCGGTTTGTATGATTAGAGAACGATTGCACAGTCGAATAATGAGGGCAGTGCAGGCGGTAGTGCATTGCTGGCGCTGGGATGATGATGATGATGATGATGATGATATGATGAGCAACAGGTGGTGTGCGCGAGAAACAGTGGTATTTATGAGTCTCTCAACAACCACCCCCTCTTACACTTGTACATACAAGGTACACTTCTGGGAGGTGTAGCTTAAGGAGGAGTCGTGGATCAGGTGGATCTGACAGGGTGCTTGAGGGACAGGCCCTAGGGAGGAGGGGAGGGGGGAGGGGGAGGGGAGGGGACGGGAGAGTAAGTTCTCAAGAAATGAATTCGGAGATGCTGCTTTTAAAACGGCATCCCTCCTCCTCCTCCTCCTCCTCCTCCCCCTGGCCCCCAACCCCTCCTCACCTCATTCTCTTACTCTCACTCCCTCCTTCTCATAATCAGAGTTTTCTTTGTTCTTCTAACCAGAGGTGTGGCGCCAGACTGTCCTTTGTTCAGCAACAGATGTTCACGAACAACAAGACTTGCGAAAGAATTAGGCTTCTAGTAAATCTATCGTAACACATCGCATTCACTGCTAACTGCGGTGGATCATTAGCTTTCCCTTCGGGGAGGGGGGAGGGGAAGAGGAGGAGAGAGAGAGAGAGAGAGAGAGAGAGAGAGAGAGAGAGAGAGAGTTTGTTTCATAACTTAGTGAATTGTTAAGCGAATTATATCTCTGGTTGGATTCGGGAGGGACGTTAAATTTATTGAGTTTCAGGTAAGTGTGTTAAATGAGATTGGCGCGGTGATTAATAGTGAGGGTTCCCTCATAATTTGATGGTGCTGTGTAAGAGTCATCATTACCTCCAGTTGGTTTTTATTGCCTTTCTTTTTTTCCGGGAAGGGGGGTGGGTTCTTACTGTGCAAGGTCACATATCAATTGGTTTCGAGTTCTTTCTCCGAAAGACCTGGAGACTCGCTCTGAGATGGTTCAGTGACCTACACTGGTATTTTCTTAGTTTTAGCTTGACATATTCTCAATCTTTCGCTAAGTATGAGGATCTTATGGATGATCTTGGCTTTTCCTCTTATTTCACGAAACTTTTCCTTGAATGCTATGGTTGAACACTTGCTTTCGTTAAAGGGTAATTAGAATTGTGTCGTAAAAAAAAATTCTCTCTCTTATGAATTGAGTGAACCTGTTTAAAACGATTTAAAAACTGAAATATCAATATAGAAGCAGTATCAGAAACTGCCATTTTGAAATAACATTTTAGGTTGAAAATTTCCACTGGCTCTTGGCACGTCATAAAAAGGCTTTTAACTCCTAAATCTTAATTTAGCGACGCTAAGGCAGTTTCACAACAAGATTGTTTTTGGAATCTCTTAGCATCTTGCCGTACTGCCACACTTTGCAAAGCGTGTTTTCTTATCACTACCAGAACGAACGAGGTTGATTACACAATTTCTATCGATGAAATTCTGTTCAAGAATAAATTAATGTAAAATAAGCCCTTTCCAATAGATCCGCAATGCATAATGTTAAAAAAATCCCTTTTGTTGGGAGTTATACTATAAACAGAAGTTCCCGAACTGGGCTAAATCCATGGAGCATATAGAGTTGTGTGTTTAACAAATACCTGTAAATGTATTTTTAATCAATATATAGGTTAGTCAAGTAATGCTAAATTCTTTATACTGATGGATGCATGTATATCCAATTTTTCAAAGTAAAATATGTTAGTATTCTATAAGAAACAATTTGATTCATGTTACAAAACAACCACATTTTTTTTTATTTGACAGTAAGGTGTCTTCCCCCACACTAAACATGCTACAATAATATCTTTTGAGATTTTCATATTCTGGTTTTGAAATTGAAGTCACCAAACAAGGGGATTTTCAGACGTTTTTCATTTTCAGAAAAATTTATCTGAACTATTAATCAGTCTCAATAGTTGTACTTTTTAAACACGTACTAGATTCTTCACGATAACCATTACATACTCTTTCAGAGTTTGTCTTGGCACTTAAATAACTGCTTTGCTTTCAAAGACCAAAAATGAACCTGAGAAGGCTGTCCTAGACTAAGGGCAACAGACAACTATTCTTTTTTCCTTTTTCTTTTTTTCTTTTTGTCGACTAGTCCTGCAGGGTTCAGTAAGCCCCTTCTACACACGAAGGTTCCCAGTGTAAACAGCCATTTCTTAGCATAATTACACCGGACCAGTTTACTAAGTGCATTTATGACTACCGGTAACATCGCTGTAGACCTTTAATCATTATCCTCTGACGCTCGTTACCGACATGAAAAAGTAGTTTATGCAGTTTCCACGTATTTTTTTCGATACTGATCCTTTTCTCATCCATTCCCTCTTTTTCCCCTTAAAGTGATACATGAAGAGAAAACTGTTCATAATGAGTCCCCCCAGATGAAGCGTGTAACAGACAGGCACATCTGTCGAAGTGACAACAGAACATACAATTATTGAGAGTAAGCATAGACGGGGAGAATTCCATAGGGGAGAGGTCAAGAGGAGAACATGGAGTCGCCAAATGCATCGGAGATTTCGACACAGCCGACGCATGTGATAAATGTAACAGTTAAGTGACGCTGAGGAAAAACTGTAAGACGACAGGCAAGCAAAGGGCTGTACCTCATGATTTAGGATTTTCGCTGCTTCTTTGTTTTGCAACTCACAAGATTTAACGATGGCTTTGATTGTAGTCTAACATCGTACAGAATTAAAGAATATGTTTTTTCGAATCTTTTTAGATAGTGATCCCATGGGTTTTAACCAGGTATGTATCCACCTTTGCGGGGTATTTAGTACAACCCCAGTTGGCGATTACCGTAAAAACATGAACAAAAGACTGTAAATATCATAAAGATAATGGCCCTGAAATAATATAAGTCCTAGATACAGTCCCCCGATAACCCCTGGGGGTCACTACCTAGGAAAGATCCAAATTTTCAAATAATGTATTTAATAGTATAGGACACATTGTTCATGGTTATTTGCACCTTCAGAAGCTGAATCATTTTGGGAACCTCGATTTTTCAAAATCTTACTACATACTCTAAACTGACGTTCCACCAATTTTCTCATTCTTTATGAAATGAGAAATATATTACTACCTAAGTTATTTAGGAGCTTTAGTCTTGTGGTATTATGGTGAAGGGCCTATTTTTAGAAAAGCATTTCCGCGAGTTATTTCACGAATGAAAACTACTGCGGGGCATTAATTCTGAAGATATCGCTTCCCAAATAACTGTGCATAAATACCGGGCTGCTACAAGGAAAATACTAGAGAACATGATGCATCTAAAATTAGTTTGGGGCCATAGATATTCACAGGATGATTACTGCATCTGAGTAGAGTGTAATACATGATACTGCTTATAGCTGAATATTGTAAGCCATGCAGATTATGCTGCATGTCTTTAAAGAATAATGGATGACCGGCATTTAGCCGAGACCTATTCATTATCATAGATTTGATTTGCTTCGCCATGTGAGTGAGACGCCTGTTAAGCTACTCCTTCATTTAAATGAATCAAGAAGAAAATCTGCCAGTCCATTATCAAAACTCTCTCTCTCTCTCTCTCTCTCTCTCTCTCTCTCTCTCTCTCTCTCTCTCTCTCTCTCTCTCGTTAGCGTAAAATCAAACCGAGAGCTCAGATTTCATTCAAAAACGAAGTCCTGGAAATCACAGGACGGAATTCATCGCCGAATAAGATTAGATGATTTAAGAGTCTTTATCAATCAGTGCTATTTATAAGTCTTTATGATAGTTGGAATAAAATAAAACGAGGAATCGGTCATTTTTTTTCTTAATGTGGGAGCTCTGCTATGAATATCCACAGTTTATTTTATGCTTATGCATGTATAGTTTCCACCTAACTTCATATGCATATTTATAAATATAATATATATATATATATATATATATATAATATATATAATACATACACACATTCTATATATGATATATATATATAACATACGTATATATATATATATATATATATATATATATATATATATATATATATATGTATGCATATATGCATATATATATATATATATATATTATATATAGAGCTATATATATATATAGAGCTATATATATATATATAATATATATATATATATATCTACTATATATATATATATATATATATATATAGAGAGAGAGAGAGAGAGAGAGAGACGAGAGAGAGAGCTAGAGAGAGAGAGAAGCTACATGGTTATACCTATTATCGAAAATTATCCATAATCCATGCTTTTACCGTCTAAAATCACTTCGTCCCCAGGATCTACTCGAACTTAATGGCTGAAAGTCACCCACAGCGCTGGGCTTCATAGCATAGTTTTCAAAAATCATCGATCATAAATAATCTACTGCTATCAACATCCGGGATATGGTTGAATGACGTCATACAGAGGTGAATGATATAATTTCGCTTTTTCAAAGATTCTGAAAAGCCGTACCATATTCCTGAATGCTTAAGCAGCTTGAAGTTTGTACTCTTGTTGTTGTTGTTGTTGTTGTTGTTTTCTTCTTCTTCTTCTTCTTCTTCTTCTTACTTTCTGTTGTTGTGTTTGTTGTCTTCTTCTTATCTTCTTCTTCTTCTTCTTCTTCTCTTCTTATTATTATATTATAGTATTGCAGTAGATGAACTATTCACATGGAACAAGCACACAGGGGCCATTGACTTGAAATTCAAGCTTCCAAAGAATGTAGGTTTCAACCTCCCACCGCAGACCCCACACTGTAGTAGTAACTGATCATGATACAGAGCCAGTGAGTTTCCATCGCCCTGTGGAAGACGCGAACCTGCGACATCCGAGTGGCATACCACGACACTAACCACTATAGCAGCCGCCTCTTAGCTTAATTAATAGCTAGTTTGGATCGCTGTTTTTAATGAGCCCTTTTCCAGCTGTTGCGATCCAGAGTCTTTCTCAAATTCTCACGTATTCTTGACATCGGTCTCTCCATCTTCTCCTATGCCTTGCTATTCTTCATGACCCTATTTCGTACCCGTAAATAACATGGTGTCCCATATACCCTTTTGCTTTTTATCTCGTATAACGTATATTGTGACATGCACCACAGAGGTTTCATAATGATACTTAATAAAGTTAGACATTTAGAAAAGAAGCCAATATAAATCTGAGTCATTGTCAGGTTCAATACACAACGTAAGTAAATCTTAAGGAGCGAATCATTTTGCTTGTTAATCCTTGCGTATGTAGACGTAAAGTTTTGAAAGTAACTATTTTCTTTTGAATTCCAGCACATTTCTGTCAGCATTCGTACATCGAACCGTCCCCTGAGAGGAAGATTAAGACATCCGAAGCCAAAAGTTTCCAGCTTTTTATTTTTGCGCGCAAATCCACTTTTTGTGTGGAGAAGGTACATGTAGTTCAAGAGTAATTTCAATTTAACTGTACAACTGATTCAGCATTCCAAGTCGACTTTTTATTTTCTTCTCCTGTAAAACGCAGCGCTTGATGGCAGCATTATAGTTATTACTTCAGACACATAAATCTTGCAGAGGGTCGGAAACCCTGAGATTCAAATGAATAAGAGAACAGTCCATTTGTAAACATTGGTAAAAAAATGCTCTGTTAAGAGGAGATCTAGAAGAGCTTTTGCTCTTGTGGTAACTTTACTTTAATGTCTTTCATGATCGTTTCATAGTTCAACAGCATCATAATCGATCATTAAAAGCAAGTCTAGATGTTCTCTCCTACGAGAAGGTTGATGAGGATTCTAATGGGAGAAAACAAAAACACTGATTTTTGAGAAATACATAATTAAAATCGTGAGCTATAAAATTCGAGCCGAGCCCCCCTTCTCTTGGTCTCTGTAAGTGAAGGTAGTAGCTGCTGCAGTTGAGCGCACCATAGTATTACTGTTGAAATTTATTGGGCCACGTTACTATTACAATTATTATTTTGCTAAAGTTAAACCTCCCTTTGTGTTACAAAATAAATATCATGAGTTTTTCTACGAATATTGTTATTGAAGGTTATTTCTTTTAGGTAATCTCTGCTTTGGAGGAAATACTGCTCTTTTATGTGCCTCCAACGCATTATTGCTTAATAACCTCAGCTCTCTCTCTCTCTCTCTCTCTCTCTCTCTCTCTCTCTCTCTCTCTCTCTCTCCCTTGAGGAAACCCTCAAGCGTTGCAGGTGGAATAATATGTTAACGAGACTACAATTTCCTAATACTCCTTGGTATTCATTGATTCAGCATGGTACATGATTATATATATATATATATATATATATATATATATATATATATATATATATACGTATATATATATATATATATATATATATATATATATGCACACACACATATATATATTCCTGGGAAAACCCTAAAACCATCAGGGTGTAATAATATGTTAATGAGACTGCAATATCCTAATACAGCTTGTTATTCACCGATTCATACTAGTGTGTGTGTGTATAATATATATATATATATATATATATATATATATATATATATATATATATATTATACACACACACACACACACACACACACACATCTATATATATATATATATATATATATATATATATATATATCATGTGTGTGTGTGTGTATATATATATATATATATATATATATATATATATATATATATATATATATATATATATATATAATGTGTGTGTGTGTGTGTGTGTGTATTGACAGAAAGATAGATAAACAGACAGATATACTCCAACACATACGCAGCCATATACGTATATGTCAACATAAGTAAAATCCTTTGAGACGGAGTAGTCAACGGCTCTCATCCATGGCTTCAGATACGTTCAGAGTTTGGCCACTGATTACAAAGTTCCCCACATGCTGACGCTGCGACATTTCTCTCAAACTCTACTATATTGCTCTCTGGTATGGCAGTTTTTCATCAATACATATTTTTTTATACCCATTTTTCCATCCACACAAATATTTTCCTCCACTAAGATTTTTTCCCCACACGCGTAGAATATTTTTCACCCACTCTTCAGATTTTTTCGATCACATATTTAAACAAGAGAGAGAGAGAGAGAGAGAGAGAGAGAGATACAAGAATTAGGATGTCTCAAAGACGTTTTAGTCCATTCGGGGAGACACCGTGTGCTCATGTGCTTATTTATCTCTAGGAGCAGGTTTTACTGTTCATTCACAGTGTCCTAATGATTTTGTCTAGCTTTCTTTCAAACTCTTCCACACTGTTTCTGTGGTAGTTTATTCCACGTGTCACATATCTTGTATGTAAAGAAGTTCCCATAATGGGATGTCTTGTATCTCTTCAGTTCTAGTTTCCATCCATTATTTCTTGTCCGGTTTTCGTTGAACATAAATAGGTTACTGTCTACTTTTGTTATGCCTTTCAGTATTTTGAATGTTTCTATTAGTTGTCCTCGCAATCGTCGCGTTTCTAAGCCATAGTTGTTCAGGCTCTCTAGTCGTCTTTGGTAACCGACTTGCCTGATGGATGGAATTAACTTTGTGGCTCTTGCTTGTACCCTTTCTAATCTATTTAGTCCTTTCTTAGTGTTGGTGGCCAAAATTGTACTGCATATTCAAGATGAGGTCTAACTATTGATGTGTAGAGCTGCAGCACCGTTTCCTTGTTTCTGTATTTGAACTGACTTTTTATGTATCCCACTAGTTTCTGTGCCTTCTTTTCAGCTTTTTTGCCCTGGTTTGTGGATTTTAAGCCCTTGTTAATAATAAATCCAAGGTCCTCTTCTTGTTTTACGCTATTTATGTCATTCCCAAGCAGCATGTAGCTGGCATGAGGGTTGCTTGTTCTTATTTGTAACACTCTACACTTAATCACATTAAAAGGCATTTACCATAGTTGTGACCACGCTCGTTTTTTTTAGATCATTTCTTAAACACTTTCCACTGTATCTGGGTCTGCTGCATTTACACCTAGTTTGGTGTCGTCTGCAAATTTGGCTATCCTGCTAGTTAATCCTACATCAATGTCATTAATATAAATAAAAAACAAGAGCGTGCCAAGGACAGAAGCCTGAGGAACTCCGCTTGTCGCATCTGCCCATTCTGATTCTTCACCGTTTATTACGACTCTGTTTTCTATTAGTTAGCCAGTCTTCGATCCAATCTGCTGTTTCTCCTATAATTCCTAAAACTCAAACTTTTGTCACTAGTTTCTTGTGTGGAACTTTGTCAAAGGCCTTTTGGCAATCTAAGCAGAGTATATCTAGTGCTCTAGTACTGTCGTAAATACCAAGCATGTTATGAAAAAACTCCAAAAAGTTTGATAGGCAGGATCTATTTTGTCTGAAACCGTGCTGGCTGTTCAACAACTTGTTTCTATCAATGTGATCAACAATTTGATCTGCAATTAGGGACTCAAAACTCTTACAAACGACCAGTTAGACAGACTGGTCTATAATTTCCCGGCTCTTCTCTTGGACATTTTTTGTGTAAACTGGGGGCACATTACCTAGTTTCCATCTTTTTGGTGCCTTTCTTTGTTCTGCACATTTTTTGTAGAGTTGATATAGTTGCGAAACTATCTCCTCTTTTAAGTCTTTAATTTCTCTTGGATGAATCCCATCTGGGCCAGGAGATTTGAACTTGTTTGTTTTCCTATTTTGTTTTTAATATCCTCTTCTGTAAATATTATTTTGTCCAGTGGTTCTGCCCCTTCATATTTAATAGTTGGTTCGGGGATTGAGGTAGTCTTCAATTGTGAAAACACTAGTAAAAAATTTTTTTCAATAATTTTGCTTCTTCCTAGTCTGTGTTCACTAGGTTCCCCCCATTGTCTCTTAGGGGACCTATGCTACTTTTTATTGGCTTTCCACTAATCACACAAGCAAAGAATTCTTTTGGGCTTTCCTCACAAACTTATGCTACTCTCTTATCCTCATTAATCTCTGCATTTCTTACTAATTTATCCATCATTCTACAGAGTTCTTTACGCCTGCTGGCTTCTTCTGGCATTGGGTGTGGATTCATTGCTTTGTGCAATCTGTCTCTTTCTCTTATTTCATTTTTAATTTTTCTGTTGAACACTTAGCCCGAGGATTGCCATTTGTTAGTATTGTTATAATGGAATACATCTGGAGTGTTTTTCTGTGTATTCTTCTAGAAAGTCTTCCCAGTAATTGTCCATATCTGTGTTTTGGTTGTACTCTAGATTTTACTATACTCCTTTAGTTTTCTTAGGTTTCCTCGACGGTAGTCTAATCTCTTTAGTATCTTCTTCTCTGTTTTGTGTTGCATATTAATGTGAAATGTAACAATTTTGTGGTCACTTTTATCTAGATTTGTACCTACTGAAAGGTCAGACACTAGGTTATCTTCTGTTGATAGGACAATGTCTAATATGTTGTTTCCTCTAGTAGGTTTGTCTACCCATTGGTGGAGGAATTCATTTTTGATCAATTCTAGAAGTCTCTTTCCTTCTAAGTTTGATGTGGAGGTCATAGTGTCCCAGTGTACTGCTGCATTGAAATCTCCTATTATAATGCAGATTTTGTTGTTTATTTCTGGTCCTAGTAGTGCATACAGCTCCTCGTCGGACATTTGTAGTTGGTGGGAAGGTCTGTACACTAGAATTAGAGTTAGCTTCTTCCCTAGACTGCTAATATTGATGGCAATTACTTCTTGCTTGGTTGTAATTTTACACTCTATTGGACTGTGGTAGTCCTTGACATATAACATAACTCCTCAACCTTTTTTTATTAGGTCTATCTTTTTTTAACAATATATATCCTGCTATTTGGTACTCTCCTACTAAGTCTCTTTTTGCTTTTTGTATCCATGTTTCTGTGATACCTATTGTGTCTAATTCTTCACTTGCTATCAATGCTTTGAAGAGATCTACTTTGTTCCGAATAGATTGTGCATTAAACTGTGCCACTCTGAGGGACTTTACTATCTTCTCTTTTGTCCTCGGTGGCTTTATTCGTTTCCCTTATTTTCACTGTTTCCTGCAGTGTTATTACTAATAGCCATTACTAACCAAATTCAGGAAGCTTTCCGACTTCTTCCCTTGAATGTTCAGTTCACTGAGGTGTTTCAGGAGGTTTTTGTTAAGGTTTCCAAGTAATTATGCTCCTTCCAAATTCAAGTGAGTTCCATCTCTTTTATATTGTTTTTATTCCCTACAAATCTGTCCCAAAAGTTGAAGAACCTAAGAGAGAGAGAGAGAGAGAGAGAGAGAGAAAACACAAATACGAAGAGTATATTTCGATTATTAATGTATAGAGAGAGAGAGAGAGAGAGAGAGAAACAAAACCGAAGAGGATAATTCGATTAGCAATGTAAAAGAGAGAGAGAGAGAGAGCACAATTACGAAGAGGATATTTCGATTAGCAATGTAAAAGGGAGAGAGAGACAAATACGAAGAGGATATTTCGATCAGCAATGTAAAAGGGAGGGAGGGAGGGAGAGAGAGAGAACACAAATACGAGGAGGATATTTCGATTAGCTATATAAAGGTGCTTCCTTTATCCACTGATCATTGAAGCCAGTAATGACAGCCATGGGCTACCAAGAACGAACTCGGGAGTAGTTATCGGGAGTTGTTGAAACCGGGAGTTACAACCGTGTCATTAGACCATTAACTGGACAATATAACCCACGATTTCCAGTCTGCTCCCCTACAATGACCAGCAGCAGACCCCCTGGTCGGTCCTCCTGCCCTCCTCCCTGCCACCCTCTGTCATCATTTAAAAACTCTCTCTCTCTCTCTCTCTCTCTCTCTCAGCGTCAATAAACTAGATGTTGTCACGTTGTCACGGCAGTTTCAGTTACCATAAATTATTCTCTCTCTCTCTCTCTCTCTCGACATCAGCAACATAGATGTTATCACGACAGTTTTAGTAACGAATAGTTCATTCTATCGCAAAGCCACTTGCAATATATTAAGACAAAGTGTAGATACAGGCAAGATATATGATGAGCACAAAATTAGCATATATTACCCCTACTTTCAAAAGTGGATCAAGACTAGAGGCAAGTAATTATAGGCCTGTGAGTCTAACATCACATATTATGAAAGTGTATGAAGGGTAATGAAGAAAAATATTATGAAACATTTAATAAAAAATAATTTGTTTAATAAAGGACAACATGGTTTTCGTACCCGGAAAAAGTACACAAACCCAACTGTTAGTCCACCGTGAAAACATATTCAAAAATATGAAAAGCGGAAATGAAACAGATGTGGTTTATTTAGACTTTGCAAAAGCTTTTGATAAAGTAGACCATAATATATTAGCGAAGAAAATTAGAAAACACAATATCGTGGATAAAGTAGGTGGAAGATGGTTAAAAGAATTTTTACACAACAGAAAACAGATAGTTATTGCAAACGACGAGAAATCGGATGAAGCCAAGGTAATATCCGGTGTGCCGCAAGGTACGTGTAGCTGCAATACTGTTTGTTATTATGATTGAAGCATAGACAATAATGTTAAGGATTCGGTAGTGAGTAGTTCGCAGATGACACAAGAATAAGTAGAGAAATTACTTGTGATGAAGATAGGAAACGCTCTACAAAGAGACCTTAACAAAGTATATGATTGGGCAGAGGTAAATAGGATGGTATTTAACTCTGATAAATTTGAATCAATATGGAGACAGAGAAAGAAAAGCTATATGCATATAAGGGACCTAATAATGAGACCATCACAAATAAGGAAGCAGTTAAAGACCTTGGTGTGATGATGAATAGGAACATGTTATGCAATGATCAAATAGCAACTCTGTTGGCAAAATGTAAAGCAAAAATGGGAATGTTGTTAAGGCACTTCAAAACAAGAAAAGCTGAACACATGATTATGCTTTATAAAACATATGTTCGTAGTCCACTTGAATATTGCAATATGATATGGTACCCACACTATCAAAAGGATATTGCACAAATAGAGAGTGTACAAAGGTCCTTTACAGCTAGAATAGAAGAAGTTAAGGACCTAGACTACGGGAAAGACTACAATTCTTAAAATATATAGTCTAGAAAGGAGAAGAGAACGCTACATGATAATTCAGGCATGGAAACAGATAGAAGGAATAGCAGAAAATATCATGGAACTAAAAATATCAGAAAGAGCAAGCAGAGGTAGATTAATAGTGCCCAAAACTATACCAGGAAAAATAAGGAAAGCACACAGGACATTAATCCACTACGCACCAGCATCGATAATGCAGCGTCTATTCAATGCGTTGCCAGCTCATCTGAGGAATATATCAGGAGTGAGCGTAGATGTGTTTAAGAATAAGCTCGACAAATATCTAAACTGCATCCCAGACCATCCAAGATTGGAAGATGCAAATATACCGGAAGATGTACTAGCAACTCTCTGGTAGACATTAGAGGTGCCTCACACTGAGGGACTGGGGCAACCCGAACAAGATGTAAGGTCTGTAAGGTAAGGTCTCTCTCTCTCTCTCTCTCTCTCTCTCTCTCTCTCTCTCTCGCTATGGCTAAACTCTGTTATGACGTGTGTGGTAAGAAGTGAAACAGAACGATCGTGATCATTCGGAGAAAGAAAACTGAAATATGTAACGTCATCACCAGGGAAGTTGCCAAAGGTATTCAGTCAAGTAAATAACAATAAATAATCTACAGTATGGCATAGGATACCGTGTGTGGTAAGCAGGCAATTTAAGTATCCTGATCAAACAAAAATTATCCCTAAAATGAACAATTTTTTTTTTTTCCAATCAGTGTTAGCATATCCGCGTCTTGAATCGTTGGACTGATTACGACTAATTTGGTGCAAATGTATTCCACTGGGTTGGAATAAGATAATGTAAAGCACCAACTGTTCGAAGCCCCAAACTGTCTAATTTATTTTAGCTCAGTTACACGGATCCGTGAAAACACTTCGTGATTTCATTTACAATTGACTTCGGAATACATGCCTATATGTATATATACATACATATATATATATATATATATATATATATATATATATATATATATATATATATATATATAATATATATATATATATATATATATATATATAATTTTTCAAACTCGTTTGACCTACAGCTCTTTTTAGCATGGTCATACATACATTGGCCAAAAAACAGGTGTTGCAGTTGACAATGTCCTGTATAACAAGTGCACCTATAATGGGTAGCACAGGTACTTGACTGAAACGGAATGTACAACTTGAAATGAGTCCCTGTATGCCTTTAGTGTTACATATTGGACTGTTATCTAGAGAACAATCTGACGAAGTTCCAGTTGCGTCCACGAGTAACTTTCTGCGTTACCTGTTGGTTACAAGTTTTAAATGATTTACCCTAACTACCAGTACAGAATGCTTTTCCTTCACTTCCCTTTCCGTGACTTGTATCCAGAGAAAAAAAAAGATTACTTTAGAATTTTTTCTCATCCATACAAACCTTACGCACCCCTGTCAGCCACTCATTCCTATTATCGGAATGCTTTTCCCTCACTTCCCTCTCCCTTATGTGTTAAGTCATCTTGCAGCATTATAATTCTTAAAAAAATAAACATTTGGAATCTTTTCTCATCCATGCACACCTTACACACCCTTGTCAGCCACCCAGTCCTATTACCGTCATCATGCTCCAGAAACTCACGGTCGCATCAACTCAGGTCGCCTTTCCATTGTTTACCTTTTAAAATGTCGCCTTTACATCGTTCGACAGCCACACTGAGAGGTGTTTTCCAATCTACATTCACCCTTTTCACTCTTGCATCATTCAGAAAGGCCTCTCTTCTAACTTTTTTTCTAATATCCGTTTACTCATTAATCTTATTCTGAATACTTATACTTATTCCCCAAGTGCACATACTCTTTTCCTTCCTAAAGTATTTGGTGTAATTTCTCCAACATCTTTTATTTATCTAACAAGTTTCGCCTGCATTGCGATTATTTTTATAATGCATATTCTTGGTTACGTCTACATAAATTTTTTGTAAAAATGAACTTTGAAATATTGATTTTTCCTCCACAACAATACATCTTTTTCAGTTTTCA
>NC_061096.1:19058748-19098748 GCF_015104395.2 Macrobrachium nipponense
GAATCTTGCAGCCAGGGAGGGAGCAGGTCTCGGATATAATTTCTGGTGTTGCCACGTTAGACCCCTCAGCGCTCCGAACCTCTCCAGCAACTCCATGAATAATCATAGGGACTACGGATATGACGTTTATGGGCGAACGAGTTTACATATTACAAACAAATCAGCGTCTTTGGCAGTAAGGGAGGGGGCAGGAGGCAATTAAGTGTACACGGTTGTAAGAGGCTAATAAATTCGAACATATATTGTAAATAGTCTAGTATACAGTATGGTGAAGGAAAGCAGGAGGGAGGTCCGGACCTTCCTGAGTCCTGATCTGCTTAGTAACAGCAACGAATGATTCAACGTATTATTGAAATTCGTTCAGTATAATGCGCAGGTTGTATTCTAACCAGGTAAATAGATTAATTGAGGTTCTATAAAACGTTTCGAGAAACAAAATCCACATTTAGTCACGGTGTCAACTTGTATCAAAATTTTGTGCAAAAAAAAAAATCAATTCTAGAACATTTCCAAGCAATTTCCCACAAGAGCTGCAAAATTCCTTTAATGATGTGATGAACACCAGCTGCTCAAGGTAATATAATGAAAATAAATCATATAATATGGTCAAATATTTAATGTAATTGAAGGTGTGTAGTACGTAATTTAACGCAATTTTAGTCTTTCACATGAAATGTGATTTTGCGTCTGAACGCATGCGTTTGATAAGTAACATGGGAGTTCATCTCATTTATTCTTTCAAAGGTAGACTGTTCAACTTGGAAAGTGGCAAAGATGTCCTTCATATTGAACTTAATCTTGGTTCATAATATTTTAAGCAAGTTTTTAGTAAAATAATAAAATGATACTACAAGCATTTGCACTGAATGAAAGTTTTATTTATAAATTTTCTACACATACGTACACTCATACACGCACATAGAGTTATGAAATACCGAGACAGAATGGCTGTAACATCCAGGGAATAAGAGTGTTTGACGACCTTTGTTAGTATTTGATTTGATACTAATGTGTAAGTGTTATGTGCATGAACTGTTCATGTGCGTCTACGTTGGTCCGCTAGTATAGTGGTTGTGTCCTGGTGACGTTCAGATGTCGCAGGTTCGCGTCTCCCCCTGAGCGATGAAAAATCACAAGCTCTGTATCATGATCAGTTACTGCTGCAGTGTGAGGCTTGCGGTGGGAGGTTGAAACCAACATTCTTTGGAAGCTAGAATTTCAAGTCTATGGCCCTTGTCCTTGTGTGCTTGTTCTAAATGAATAGTTTCATCTACTGAAATAATAATATTAATAATATTTTTTTGAGATGTCAAATCAAAATCTCTTTCGAAGCATTTAAATGTCAATTCCCCTTTGTTTTTAAGTCTCTCATTGCCTTATTCGTAATAGTTTTCTTCATTTTAGAAGTTTATTCGAAGTTCTTTTCACTTTTTAGTGACCTACTTTTTCTTTACTGGCAACCATTCCTTAACAGTGAGTTGACTATGGGCATCTCGTACACTATCTTGATTTTCAGCACACTGGCGGGATATATCAAGATCTGATAGTTTCAAATTTGTAATGGGGGTTTCATATGTAAGTGTACACACACACACACACACATATATATAATATATATATATATATATATATATATATATATATATATATATATAATATATCTATATACACGTGTGCTGCAATTTTTTTTATGCACCTACCGAAGTGTCAATCCCACGGTACGTACTGAGGAATGTTAGAGGTTCCATTCGGAAGTCTAAACCACTGTTATCGTTTATGGTACCAGGCATGCAACTCCATCCCGTACGTACTCACAAACAAGGCTTTGTGCCATAGAGTGGAACAAAGCGCCTCTTGATTTATTCTCAATTGCGTGCTTGTAAATGCCTCGGAGAGACTTGAACGAGAACAGGTGTTGTCCATTTCCCTTGAGGAGGTGCGGGAGTTTCACAAGACACGTCCAAAGATCTGTTCATTAACTGTTATTTAGTCGTAATTAATGTTAACTGAATCAGAGAAGAGCTAATCGCCGCTTTTACGACCGGGGCATTAGTTAGTTTTCGAATCGATATTAGCCAAACAATGGCGATCGGGCGAGAGTTAATCACTGCTATTAAGCGCTAGAGGAGGACTGGCGAGGACCCCGAGGACGGCGTTCTTTAAAGGACAGTGATGTAATGACCAATATGTCCTCCTCATGACGAAAATCGAAATGGGATGTAATGAGAAGGCGGGACGCCGGCGTTATGAGAACATATCTCCGCTTGATAGGCTGAACCGCTGATTAAAGCCGCCCAAGATCATTAGTGACGAACCGTGAAACGCAGTAATGAGAAATTCTTGCAGTCAAGTGGCCCCATTGGAAGCATCACTAATCTGTGAATGATTACGCATCTTGCGATGCCAGACTTTGCCCGGCGAAGGTGACGTCATACGTTCTCAGAATGGATGAATTTTGCATGCTTTTTTTTCTTTTTTTGTTCAAAGGAAGAACCATTTGCCTAAATACAGCAGCGATGTGAATACTGGTACTACTATAATTATTGTTAGTAATATTTTGAATTTTACTTTTTTTAATTAAAGGGAGGAACCATTTCCCTAAATACAGAAGCAATGTGAAAAGTGGTATTACTATAATTATTGTTATAATGTATAATTTTGAGTTTTTTTTAAGGAGAATCAATTTCCTTTAATACAATAGCAATGTGAATACTAGTATTACTATATTTATTGTTAGTAATAATTTTTATTTTAACTTTTTTTTATTAAAGGGAGGAACCATTTCTCTAAATACAGAAGCAATGTGAATAGTGGTATTACTATAATTATTGTTAGTAATATTTTGAATTTAAGGTTTTTTTTTCATTAAAGGGAGGAACCATTTCCCTAAATACAGAAGCAATGTGAAAAGTGGTATTACTGTAATAATTGTTATAATGTATAATTTTGCGGTTTTTTTTTTAAGGAGAATCTATTTCCTTTAATACAATAACAATGTGAATACTAGTATTACTATAATTATTGTTATTAATATTTTGAATTTTACTTTTTTTTTTTATTAAGGGAGGAAACCCATCTCCTAAATACAGAAGCAATGTGAATACTGGTTATTACATAATTATTGTTAGTAAATATTTTGAATTTTACTTTTTTTTTTTTTTTATTAGGGAGAAACCATCTCCCTAAACAGAAGCAATGTGAATATGGTATTACTATAATTATTGTTAGTAATATTTTGAATTTTACTTTTTTTTTTTTTATTAGGGAGGGACCATCTCCCTAAATACAGAAGCAATGTGAATACTGGTATTACTATAATTATTGTTATTAATATTTTGAATTTTACTTTTTTTTTTATTAAAGGGAGGAACCATCTCCCTAAATACAGAAGCAATGTGAATACTGGTATTACTATAATTATTGTTAGTAATATTTTGAATTCTACGTTTTATTTATCAATAGGAGGAACCGTTTCCCTAAATACAGAAGCAATGTGATTAGTGGTATTATTATAATTATTGTTAATAATATGTAGAATTTTGAGTTTTTATGGAATATCAATTTTCCCTTAATACAACTGCAATGTGAATACTGATATTAATAAAACATTGAGAGTATTATTTTGAATTTTACGTTTTTTTTATTAAAAGGAGGAAACATTTCCCTAAATATAACAGTTGTGCGAATAATGGTATAAAAAAAATTTTCAATTAATAATAATATTAAATTTTACGTTTTTAAAATTATAAGGCGGAACTATTTTCGTAACAACAACATTATAAATACCGGGATTGATAAAAGTTAGGTTAATATAATTCACAAAATCAGTATCTTATCTCAGTGTACCAAATAATTTTTTATGAGGCTAATCAATATCACCAACACTATCATCAAATACATTGTCCGTAAACAAAACAAAAATGAATAATGTAAAATAAAAAACACCAAGAAAAGGGATCACACGGTGGGACTACAACTACTTCTGAAAAAGACGAAAGTCATCATAGAGAGAGAGAGAGAGAGAGAGAGACATAATGACCATAAGGGAGTAATGACCAGAGACCAGTAATTTTCTCCCATTTAACATTTGGCACCGGTCGGTCAATTTCCTTTATTTCCCTTTTGGACATTTGTTATGCGTTTCAAGTTCTCTCTCTCTCTCTCTCTCTCTCTCTCTCTCTCTCTCTTGTCTATGAATCTGTCGTGTCTGAATTATATATACATATATATAAATATATATATATATATATATATATTATGTACGCGTAAAATAAATGTTTTATTTGCCGAGATATAAAAACAAATAAAATGTCATGATGAAAGATGACTGTACTTTGGAATTTGATAAGGAAGGGTACGAAACAGAGTACATGTACCGACACTTCTTGGATGGTAGTTGCAACACGAGCCTTATATACATTATGTGTATATATATATATATATATATATATATATATATATATATATATATATAATTATATACACCGTCTGTGTGTATACAGATATACATATATATATATATATATATATATATATATATATATATATATATATATATCACCATATTTGTACATACATATATTTATATAAATATATATAAGTACTTTATCTGACATCAATTTTTCCCAAACATAAAAGTAAAGAATTTCTACTTGGTGCCTAGAAGCGCATTTACTGCCGTTCGTGTGACAACCTTCAAACAATGCTCTAAAATAAAAGGTGCTTTATGACACCTTATAATCAGTTTACTATTATTGATACAGGATATAGAGGTTGAATGAGAAACGGAACAAAGATTATTTGTAAGGCATCGTGTTGGACTTTCACAGGTCTTCCCAGTTTATCTTCAGAAGAATTCTTTTTACAGAAGAAGCAATGTTTTACATAAGACCTTGTCTTGAAAATCAGTGTAAAGCAGATTTTAACGAGTATTACGATTTGATAAGACAGCTGCAAGAGAAATTTGAGTTTTCCATTGATTAATGAAGGAAAAATAAAAATAAATTGTCATCCGGAATGATAAAACTCTCGATCATTTATTTTCTCAATCGCTGTTCAATTGTATTGTTATAACATCTTACAAAATTAATTCATATTCAGCTGTGGAAGTTGACGTAAATACAAACACTATTTTTTTCACGGCTTATAAGTTTCATTAGTTCTTGGAATGAACTCCGGTATCTGCACCTTGCATTTTCTTTCTAACATGAAAGACGGCAACACATAAATAAAACGTCACGTTGCAGACTTCATTTGTAAGTGGTCCTTTTTTGTTTCATTTCTCAAGTATTGAGTAAACCACAAAAAATACTTTCCAAATCTCAACCTTCTGATTCATTGACACGGCTGCTGTATCTTGAGTATGGCCGGATGCAAATTCTACTAGCAGTTAAAGGACGATCCTTTTCTTGTAAGTTTCTGTAGTCACGGTCCTTATTTTTCAAGATTTACAATAATCTGTGCCTTTTGCTTCCTCATTTCCTCTTCTTCGCGTGACAAAACATAAAAAAGCAGCGCCAAAAATATGTTTTTTTCAGAATATCAAAAAGATTTTTAAAAAGGGAGCTTTCGACCATTATTTGTTTTCTTAAAAAGACAATTTTTCTTCAGAAAAGTACTTTTATTCACTTGGCTGAAGAGGACCTTTGTGCAAAAGGTCGAAAGCTCCCTTTTATTAACCATTTTCTTTTCTTTTTTTGTATTTTGGAAAAATACAGTTTCTCATATACATCACTGTGGCTTTTTACTCATTATATCTGCTCACGGTACACGGATGCACCATAGAGCATAACTTTGTAAGTTACACCGTTTTATGATAGTTTGGGAAATACAAATCGTCAGCTAACCCCTCGTATAAGGAGATAAGGAATTCCTTTTTATTCTTGAGCACATGATTGTTTTTCTCTACTTTCAACTTATTTGAACTGAGGAAATTCTGAATGACTTGTGTATTTAATTACTAAAAATATGTTTATTGAAAGTATATCAAGATGTGCTTCCCTTTTGCTAAAAGTGCGCACTAACACAGAAGTTACCTACACAACTATTTTAAAGGCAGATATAAAATGTATTACCTTGTAATATAGGCTCTACTTTCTTTTGGTATTTCTATTACACTGAAAATTGCTGAACATAAAATTTCCTATGGAAACTTCATTGTGCGTCTCTGATCAATATGCTACCAAACTGTTTCCACCAGAGATTATACGAGCTCTTCCGCCACTTGTGCTTTTATTCTACTTTATATATGTGATAGTTTCAGGTCAAATTTCGAAGCAAACCTGTCTCGCCAGATACCAAGCGATAAAGTCACTAGCTCCCTGCTATACACGCAACCTATTACATACGGTTATATAAATATATAAAATAAATAAATATATAATATTATATATATATATGTATATTATATATATAATATATATATATATATATATATATATATATATGAATATATATATAATGTATATATAAAACAAATTTCGTACTGAATAGGGCTTTTTTTATCGTTCTCCCTCGCGTGCTTTTATGTGCCGTTTTCTATCAGAGTTGATTGTGTTGAATGTTCCCCAGAGAGAAATTATCGTAAAATTGGTAATCGATAACCTGAAATAAAGTGGTTATACCGTGCTGATTGTGTTGTGAAAAAAAGGCAAGAAATTAAGGGTAAACAGCTGATCTTGGCTTAAGTGGACTTTGCCGATGAATAGAAGCTTCGGGGTTATTCAAGGATAATTACCTTAATTACTTTGACCAGGTCGAGAGAGAGAGAGAGAGAGAGAGAGAGAGAGAGAGCGAGAGAGAGAAGCGAGAGAGAGAGGGGAGAGAGAGAGAGAGAGATGAGAGAGAGACTACTTCCCAAAATTTTTTCATCATTTATATCTGGAACGAGATCCTATGAATCCTGTATAGCTTTGAATATTTTGAGATTGCAGTTTTGTTTGTCAATTGTTATATATATAATTAAGAATAGCCGAGAGTTGGGATATATATATATATGATATATATATATATGTATATATATATATGTATATATATATATATATATATATATATAATATATATATATATATTATATATATATATATATATATATAAACGCGTTCGCTTAGTTGACTTTGGAAGTAGTTTGTACGTTAGTTTACGCACGAGTTACTATGAACGACATTCAATACGATGACTATTTATCTCTTTATTTTATATGTGTATAATCTATAATATATATCGATATATATCTATATCCCTATATATATATATATATATTATATATATAAAAGGTGGGCTCGTTCTCCCGATAATAGGCTCATCACTAAAAGGAACATTATTCGGATATCGCAAAAGCCAGTAATACCTGACAGCTGATAGACTGCTAGGTTGATTCCACCCGCGATTGGCATCGTTATTGTGAGTAAATAAGCTTTCAGTCTTTAGGAAACCCAACGAACATGGAAATCCATATGAATATTTGATATAGATGGTCATTGAGGTGTTTTGCGGGGATATCGACCGAATTCCCAAAACAATAACTTTTTAATGACTGAAGTGTTTTCAATATTCGATTGTGAATAATTTGCAAATTATCGTACAACGTGCTTTAGATTTTAAATGGTGAGTGGTCACTTGATATCTTTTAGCAGGAACAAGTACTAAAATTGTCTTAGCTGGGAAGTAAAATTCAAGAATTTGTGTATCATTCGATTTATGGATTAATCGCTGAAAGACCCAATTCAAATTGGATATAATATTATTTCAGTCCCGTCAGCAGGAATCTTTCCAAGTTTATGATGTGGACGATAGGAATATTTGAAGCTTTCTATTTTTATGTTACTATAGTTCCTAATAAATTAATTACTTTAGAGCTTGATAAGTTGCGGATTTAGTTTTCTGTTTATTTAGACTGCTAGGGCACTCTCACTCTAAAGACATCAGAGTTTTGTATATGTGTTCGCGGTTGTTTGCATGTACTTAGTTTATGAGTATCTTCAATATATGATGTATATATATATATATATATATATATATATATATATATATATATATATGATATGTATGTATATATATTACATATATACTTTATATACAGTTAAATGTATATATACATATACTACTCTCTCTCTCTCTCTCTCGCTCTCTCTCTCTCTCTCTCTCTCTATATACTATATATATATATATATATATATATATATATATATATATATATATATATATATATATGCATATATATATATATATATATATATATATATATATATATATCTTAGGCTATAGCTGTTATTGTATGGGCTATTATTTTATTTCATATATTCGGGCGGAATATTTTTATGACATACTACATATGGCATAATGGGTCCAGCTGTAGCCTCCAGATTTTAGTAAGAAGTATGGCCTGCATTAAATAGTCTCGAGAATAGTAATGAAATTAATTCCCGTAACGCACTCACACATACACACGAACACATACGCATTCGCGCGAACGCACATACGCTCATACGATCACATTGCAACTGAAAGAGTGATGAGAAAAGGCGAATTGCAAGCAAACGTTACTTAAACAAAATATCAAATCATACGGAAACCCCTCGGGCAGTGCTATCAAAGAGATCTATAATCAAGAAAAGCAATATAAACAAAATAGAGCAATGATACTACAAGACTCCTATCAATCAACTTCACGGCTTCATTATGTGATTTTCACAAGACAAGATGAAAAAAAAAAATCAGGTTTTTTGAAGGTCTGCCAGAATTATCTGGTATAAATGTAAATCTGTGCCTGAATGAGCCAGTAGTTAAAAGTTGAGCTTACACTTTTACCAGAATGAATATCAATAGGTTAAATTGTACATATAGTTTATAATGATTTAAGACGCTAGTGAGACACTTCTTAATTTAATCCTGCACTTGTCTCGTTGAAATTAACATTTTTTAAATTATCTCGTTGAAATTAACACTTTTTAAATTATATATAAAGTGTTTTTTTGATTAACTAGGAAATATGAAGAAGACAAGTAGTGAAAGCAAAATAGTTCTGCGTTTGCAAGCAAGTAAAAGCATTCAAGGCGATTTTCTCAGCCATGAATAAAGCTAGAAGTTCGGGTGCAAGCAGAGGTTTACTTTACCATTTCTGGTTCATCAGTCTCCAAGGCATATTCACGCTTCCATTATTTCACTACATATCGAAATTACCGATAATGCTTATTATGCTGAATGCTGTAAAGTGCTGAAGCTAGGATATATTTCCTGTAGTATGTCGAAAGGTATTTAGAACTGTTAGTTCACAATAATAAATTCAACCACATCAGTGATATGACACTAAAAAACTATTGGAAGTACACTCAGATTTTTACAAATAATCACAAATCGATAGGAAAAATATTTAGGCTTTCATTTTTTCCTGGTTCCGATAACATAAACTTTGTGATACAGTTTTTAACCGAAAGTAAAATATTCCATATCATGATTGTAAATCTTTATATGCTCGGCAATAAGTTATACGTATTACAAGACAAGCCCTGCACAAATATATTGTAATGACAGTATAAATGTCCAGCACACATTTCTCCATTCACAAGATTATCCAGTACACCAGAATGGGCAGTATCATCCATTTACCCCAGACGTAATACATCTAATACGCAACTATTTCACTTCAATGTCAGCCATTATAAAACTTGTCGCTTCCTTTGGACCCTCTGATAATCTTCATCACTTCCCTGCGCTGTCTTGTCTTCTGCAGTAGCAGTGGGTATCAGCGCAGATTCATTGACATATTTTCAAATTTGGTAACGCTTTCACCTATGACCAAAAACTACGGACGGCTCCAAGTGTAAATTTCCAGTCGTTTATCTCGAGTACCGAATTGACGAAGGCGATCATTATGGCAAAATAATGGTGTGCAGTATTTCATATCCGGAAAGCAATGAGAGCACTATTTCCGGGACTACGCTCTGAGAAAAAAGCATAAAATTTAAGGGCGGAAATTCGGATAATTCAGAGAGAAATTCACCTCTAAGGGTAACTCGTTTCCTGGCGCTCTTTCTTAAATCGTCGATTTTTGGATTTCAAAGCTTAACTCCGTCTGGTATTTGGCTGACGACCGTTTGGTTGGTTTTCTCATTCATAGCTCAAGGAAATCAGCTTTTATAGGCTATTGATGGGAAATGCTCTCACTTTAAGTATTTTCATTTAAGCTAAAGATGCGTAATTAGGAGTTAAAGAAGGGTCCTTAAGTGGAATGCCATTATTAACAAGTAGCTCTCAGCGTGGTATTTGCTCTTTAGTTACACGCACATGCTGAGTTTTTTTATATATATTTTTTTTTAGCGGAGAAAAAACGGGTTCCATTTTTGTTATTTATATATTATGCGTATTCAAACAAGCAAAAGTCCCGAATTTATCTCATCATAACATGGATAATTATCATAAACTGTCTTATCATTATCATAAACGAACATGCCATGGAGAGGGAAACGAAAATATTCCTAAAATTGTTGAGGCAAATGATAACTTTCCCACGAGCGCTCACTTGACGCCGCTAAATCTTGAAAATTCCGCTAGTTTTTGCTTGTGTACGTAAACGTCGCCAATCCGGAGTCATGAGTAGATTCTTTCCGGTTTATTCTTATGACAATATACATGTATGATGCTCCTAAGTCTAAGGTCAAGCGTGAAGTTATTGCAGAACATTTTAAGAAATTTGATAGTCACTGGGTTCCATAAATCTCCTGCTCAAGTAGCATGTTTCACGCGGCTAAATTTTGAAGACTATAAAAATCGCTCTTCATTGTAGTAATGCATAACCACTTGCTCTTTACTGTTAGTGGGAGGTGTACATGTATCACAGACAACTCGGGTAAATCTCGGAAGAGTGTGGTACTTCAAGGTGTTTTAAAAGCTATAAATTTGCATGCATTCTACTCGAGGTAGGGATTTGTAGAGTGAAGAGTTTGCTTTCGTTTTCATTATCCGAAGTTTGCATCAGTGCAGACGTGATTATATGGATTTGTGTTTGCAAGACACGCCAGACTGAGATTTGCGTAACGTACTATAAATGATGACTGGAAGAGAATTGCACAGATATAGAAAAATGAGAAAGGCTTTGTAAACAGGGCCGTTGCAACGTGCGTTTACTAGTACAATATTAATATTGATTAGAGCAAAACCATTAGATAACAATAATGCGCAACAAGACTGATTTTGGAGTTTAAAACAGAGTTCCGTCTTTTCTCGTAACAAGCATTCGTTTATGTTCGACTTGAGAAGAAGTTTGGAATATTCACAGGAAGGAAGACTAATCACTTTCATAACAGTGCATTGAGTCCATTCCAACTAACAAACGCCGTATAAGGCCGCATGAAACTCTCAGCCACGGCCCAAGAGACTTTCACCCACAGCCCGATGGTGGTCTGAGTTGTTGGCACTTACAGCGGTGTGCCAAACGCACGGTCATGACTAACTTTAATCTTAATCAAATAAATACTACTGAGGCTAGAGGGCTGCAATTTGGTATGTTTGATGACTGGAGGGTGGATGATCAACACCAACTGGCATCCCAGTAGCCTCAGTGGTTTTTAAGATCTGAGGGCGGACGGACACACAAAAAGCCATCTTAATAGTTTTTTTTTTTTCCAGAAAACTAAAAACACAACGGTTACTGTCTAAGTCTAATATTTTAAATTTCTTAAATTATACGGATGCAGATTTCTAGCAAACCTGACACTAGATAGAGTTGAAGATCTGATACACGACAAAGATAGCAGGAAAGATTAAGTTTGTGTTAGACTTGTATGTTATGAGACGCTGTTAAGAATACTTGTATGGTAGGATTAGCTTATCTGAAATTTTCAGTGACTCCATATTTTCAGTTTAACGCATGGGTTCTTAACTGTGGGTATCCATACCCCTTCGGAGAATGAGAACCACATGATGGGGGTATGGGACTTGATCTCTGGATATTTGTGTATATTTGATTTTAATGTGTCAGTGTATACATGGGTAAATTTTGTAAATAAATACCTATATAAAGCTATAAATTATTTGGATTTTCTTGTATTTTCTATTCCTAGCTATTCATACCTAAAGTATGTATTAAGCTAGGTATATTAAGGTACCGTCAACAAATAGGACTTACGTGGACTTAAGCAAAGGGGGTATGGAACCACATCGGGCAATTCATTGGGGGTTTGGAGTCACCAGAAGGGTAAGAACCCCTGCTTTAAGTACGTCGATTACATTAATTGGTTTCATCATCACAGCCATCCATCCCTTAATGGATATGGATATGAATTAGGAATGCTTTTGGTAATTCGAAGAATTTTTCGATGAACGAGCCTTATAATGCTCGCCAAATAAACTACATTTATGCATGTTCTTGCAACAAGCTGCTCGATCGAGAAAGTGAATTTCATCCTTTGTGAAAATCGTTGCAATTATTTACTATTCCAGGGTGGTAACTAGATTTCTATGCAGCAGGAGTTCTAATTTTAGGCATAGAGCATGAGTTCATTGTTGTGGTCACCTTTCATGGAGGAACTACTACTGCAATACTTGGGTCATTTGGTTGCTGACAGAGCTGACTTGCAGAAAGTGTTATCAGAGCTGACAGGTATCAGGTAGGTGTCCCTTGGACTGAGAACAAATTATAATTCTAAGGCATAAAAATACGTGCTTTTATTTCTGTTACTTTGTTACTGGAAGGTGTTTATATTTCTGTTACTTTATCGTACTTATAATAAAATCTCGTAGAAAACATCCTTAGTGCAACCGATGTTGAACCTTGTATAATTTGCTGCTGTTTATACGAGATAATTCTTCTACACTTCCCCTCTAGACTAGATCGAGAACGACATCTCTTCCATATGACCATCATTTTAAGAAATCCTCAATGCAAGAGTTTCTATACGTCATAACGGTAATGGGATACATACACAATGTATCCTACTGTTTGCGATGTATTTCTTGGCCAGAAAATGCCATCATGAGAACCTACTAGACAAGATTATTCACTTTAAAATGCAATGCATCACTACCCTAATACTGTTCTTCTTGCATTTTAATACATTTTTATCTATTTATTGATTTATTTCTTTCTTTTCTAATAAGTGGTATCTCTTCTTTCAGTGTTTCGCTATACTCCCGTTAACTTCTTCATAATGAACACCATATTCTTTGGAAGCTTGAATTTCAAGTCAGTGGCCCCTATGGGCTTGTTCCTTATGAATAGGTTTCATCTACTGAATAATATTGCTTATAATAATACTTAATTCCTTAGTGCATCAAATATCGGTGGACACGCTTGACCTTCTACAAAGACATACAATTATTGTTATCAATCTACAAATAGTATTTCATATTTATTGTGAATCCTCAAAAAACAAAATTAAAGCGCAGGTGGCATTGCTGTAACAACGTCTTAAAGACTCTTAAGCAGTTCTTGTGTGTGATATGGCATTATGATTAGGATGCCATACTCTTGATGAGTTTTTTATTGCATTCTTTCGCCCAATGTTAAGGCCGAGTTAGATTTTTAGCTCACTGTTACGGTTAACAAGGACATAACAATGTCACTGTTACGGATAACAAGGTCATAACAAACTTGAGTGATGAAGATTAGGTTCAGGCTCGAGTATTAGACATGAATTATATTAAATCCTAAATATCAGAGCAATCAGTAAGCCATGTTCAACATTGTTGTCCTTTCTTGAATGAACATAAATATATTCGATACTGAAAGCTTGATTTACGGGTTATTCCCACTTTAATAAATAATTAAGTCATTTCATTTATTTGATGTACGAAGATTAGTCCTGTAATGAACATTTTACAGAGCATAATACACATGAGCAGTAAAGACCTCTGTTCTTGAATTTCCTAAGTTCGATATGAATCCCAACTGGTCTTCAGGTATGCGAAGTTGAAGTAACATTGGGTTTGGTCAGTACGAAGACCAGCAACCATAAGTCGAATGGCAGACCGACGGGTAGTGATTTCATTTCCAAAGGTAAAATTTGAAACTTCTAACAGACCTTTTGAATCTCATGTGACGTCAGACGAGACAATAGTGTTAGGGTAGGTATTCCAACTACGGTTTTACAAGTGAATTTTTCAATTATTGCATTGTTTTCGTACCCCGAAGGGGTTCTCATATTGTTTACTGAATGTAACGACATTTTTTTAAGGTTGCCCAATTTAAATCATGGTGATTTTACTTTGATTTGATTTGATTTAAATAGATTTTTGGCATTATGCCAAGCACTGGGTAAACTAGAGCCATTCATCGCTGAAACGGAAATTTACAGTAAAACGTTTGAAAGGTGTTACAGGAGGAAAACCTCACATTTGCACTATGAAACAATTATTTGGAGAGGGTGGACAGTAAGAAGGAAGAAAGAAAATATGAACGGAGGTACAGTAAAAGGAATGAAAGTAGTTGTAGCTAGAGGCCGAAGGGATGCGGCAAAGAACCTTAAGTAATGCCTACATTGCACCGAATGAGGTGCACAGACAGCACTACCCCCCCACGGCGTGATATTTTGCTGTACTACTACTGTATGAAATTTGATGGTGAATATTCATGTATGAGGAAGAATAATCCTAAAGTATCAACCAAAGTTTAAAAAAAAAAACAACATGACTCACAGGGATTACTATTAATTTTTTGTTTGCTTTGAAAACATTTCCCGAATTTGTAATTAAAACCGTAAACTCCCTAATGGTGTCATTATTGTTTCTAATGGTTCATTACTGTGAATACCTATGTTTTTGCGAACAGGACGGCTGCTTTGTTGTAGCCGATCGTAATGAATGTTGTCCTGCGCAAAGTTCATTTTCAAAATTGGTGTTTAGAAAACCGAATTGAATTAATACATACATCTTAAAAAACTATATATATATATATATATATATATATATATATATATATATATATATATATATATATATATATATATGTATATTATATATACATATCTAATAAAAGGACCCATAAAAACGCCAAAATATAGAAAGTAAGCACTATATTTCAGAGACTGCTGGCTCTCTCTTCCTGTAGGTAATGCCTTACCTGAAGAGAAAGCAGCAGTCTCTGAAATATACTACTTACTTTCTATATTTTGGCGTTTTTAAGGCTACTTTTATTAGATGGAATTCTGTTGTAACAGAATATTTTAATCATATATATAATATATGTATATATATATATATATATATATATATATATATATATATATATATTCAATTAAAAAATTAATGAATGTGTTGACATTATATATATATATCTATATATATATATATATATATATATATATAATAATATATATAGATATATATAATATTATATATATATATATATATATATATATATATAACTATATATATATATATATATATATATAATATATATATATGTATTCAATTATAAATTGTAATGAATATGTTGAAATTATTAGGAATGCTTTCTATATTTCTATAGAATTATAATCTTTGTTGCAATCTGCGGTTACCAGTAAGTTACCTGCATAAGGACAACAGAACATCAGTATCAGAGTACATGCTTCAGGTGATTTGCTGTAATAGAAACAGAGAGCGACAATCTTGGTAAAGAAATTTAGAGGTTACTCTTAATACAGACAACTGAAGAGAAGATCCCATGATGGCTGGAGGAAGGAAGGAATATAGAATCGAAGCCAAAGACCAAGTGCTGGGACCTACGAGGTCATTTAGCGTTGAAAAGGAAGTAGAGTAGAAATGTTTGAAAGGTGTAACGGGAGGAAAACCTCGCAGTTGCACTGTGAAACACCTGTTAGAGAGGGTGGAAAGTAAGAAGAAAGAAATAGAATATGAACGGAAGTACAGAAAAAGGAATGAAAGGGGATGCACCTAGGGGCCGAAGGGACGCTGCAAAGAACCTAAAGTGATGCCTACAGTGCGCTAGGTGAGGTGCACTGACGGCATTAGGCCCATACGGGGATGATGGCTAAAGGCCAGATTAGTTCGACACCAGTTGTAAAGCGATAGTGCGAATTAGATCTTGTAGGTTATTAGATAGAAAACGAAATCAGGATGAAACGTTATTGATTATGTAAGGAAGACAGATGTGTGCTGCTGATGATGCTGCTGTATGTAAATGTAGTTTATTTACCTTTTGCATTTCCAGTACCAACATATTCGTGAGCGTTGAATTATCAGTAAATTGTAAACCAAACAAGGGTTAAATAAGAGGTCTCGGGTAATGCTGAAAAAGATAAATTACACAATTTTTTGACCTTTTCTTTTCATCATTTCGATTTACTTGTTATGCTACGATAAACTGCACAATTACTCCGCTTTAAAATATCACCAGAAATTTGTAACCCAGACTTAATCGTACCTTTGCATAGACTGCTCGAGTTGAAATGTCGCTGAGAACAAATGTAAGTCAGTGAGAGACGGATGCAAATAGTACGTTTCTTTAAAGATTAACAAAGTAAAACTAAGTATAAGTTTTACATTCTGACATTATTCACTGGAAATTTATTAAAAGGCTTCGGGCACTATCCCTGGCGTATCACTGGCTCGAGATAGTTACTGCTAGATGGTTCTCGTGTGAACCTGTCGCACCTTGAGGACAGTAAAAAAAAAATAATAAAAAATAGGAAAAAAAGTTACCCAGCTTTCACCTCACAACAGTCTTGGGACAGCTCATGTTTTTCAATTATATGATTCTTTTATACATACTTGCAACACACACACACTATATAAAAATTTCTTTAAGCGTATTTCATATTATAATATATATATATATATATATATTATATATATAATATATATATTATATATTATTACATCTATATATATATTATATATAGATATATATATATATATATATATCCATGATATATATATATATATATATATATATCATATATATATATATATATAATATATATATATACTATATATATTATATAATAATATATATATTATAATATTTTTAATATATATAATAAATTATATATATATTATATTTATATTATATAAATATATATATAAATTATAATTATATATATATATATATATATAGAGAGAGAGAGAGAGAGAGAGAGAGAGAGAGAGAGAGAGAGAGAGAGAGAGAGAGAGAAATATTATATTTCCTGCATACCTCTCCAATAACTATTTCTGACAGCAGTAAAAATAAGTCTTCACTATTTATTTTTTCTTTGTGCGCTTTAATTTAATGCTAACCTTTCGTAAAGAATATAATCACCAAAACTGATCTTTCATATGAGCTCTTAACCACAAACAAAAATTCAATTTATTCTCAAAGAACTAGCTCCTACTGTGCATTCCAGAGGCCATGAAATAATGCGTGTTTTTCGTAAACCAGTTTTAAAACGACGTATGGATTTCCATATTACTAAGGCACCGAGTGTTTCTAACATTGCCCTAATTTATGGTAGTACACTGAATTGACAGATGTGCTTGATTACGCCGTTTACACTTAGAAAAAAAGACCAACTCTTGCCTTACTCAGACCGTTTCGAACACGTGGTACTTTATGACATATGTGTAACGTCGAATCATCCTCTTTACCTATAGATTAAAACATAACTATTTTTTATTTTATTTTATATCAACATACATTATCTTGATTTGCTTTTAAAAAATTTCGTATTGCCCAGGAGAAGTAAAACGACATTTAGCCATAAGTCAAACAACCATTTGATAAACCATAGTGGAGAGTACGCTATACCGAACGTCACTAATACACGTTTAACCTCTTTTGGTTAAGTAAAGTAGTTAATGAAATACATATGGCGATGCACAGTACTTCCGAAAATTAGGACGAAGTTTGAAACACTCGGTGCTTTAGCGGCATGGAAATCCATAAGTTGGCTTAAAACTTATTTCCGAAAATTACTCCGTCATGGCCTCTGAAATGCATAGTAGGGTTATATTATCATTTTTTTTGTATATGACGAAGCAACCAAAGAGAGTGGTCAAGCAAATCTTCAATGATAAGCGTATAACTTGGAACCAGAAATTAACTTTTGTGCATTCTTGTGTAAATATTTCAAAGAGTACTAAAACAAGCGACTGGTAACCCAGGGTAATTTATATCTATTTATCTATCTTTCTATCTATTTATCTATCTACCTGTGTTTTCATATGACTGTGTATTTATCTATCAGCCTATATAAATATCTATTTAACTCTTAAGGTTGATAGCTGGGCATGCTTGTGTTACCCCGTCAAAATACTTCTCCGTTGACTGAAGTACATCTCGGCATGTAAGCGTCAGACGCCATTGAAATCCCGCCTAGCCTTTTACGAGCTGCTCTTTGCTTGTTGTAGCAAACGTGGGCGGGCGGGCTGGCGCACTGTGAGTCCGGGGACACTGGAGGAGAGCGCGTCAGGTACGAATTATCATTTGCGCTGCCGTATAATTAGTAGCAGTCACCTTAACGTTGACCCGATCGTTAGGAGCTAAGCAACGCTCTCGAATGAGCTCCTCAAATGAGCGGTCTCGAGTCTCGGCCATCAAATCGCAAGAGAATCTTCTTCCAGTCTTCGCCCTAGAAGCGTCTTCTCAAAAGAGCCTCTCTCACGGGCGGGCGGCCGCCTCCTTTCGGAATAAACGCAATAACACATGGCGGTCGTTTCTTCACGTGTAATTAAAAGCGCTTCCACTTATGTCTGCCATTACAACGGTTTCCTGTCTAGTGTTTTTGGAGGGAAGTTCGCATTGTTTTGCTTCTCAGGCGGCAGATCTCAAATCGTGTCTTTATGTGCGGCTTTTAATTCACCGCTCTTCCTCTTTTCTTCTTTTTTTCATTTTTGTTTAATTTTCTTCGGCGTTCAAAGCATTAGTGCTCAAGGTCGTATGATCACTGATGCTTTATAAGGATTACCTTATCGGTAAATATTTTTTTCTTTCAGACGGTTACATGTTTTATCGATTATAAAAACTAAAATAACTTTCTGTTTCGGAATCTCTATAAACTTTTTAAGCCTGGAATATTAATATCCTAGTATCTTGAAATGAAATCTATACTAACCCTTGCGGGAAATCTATATGAAATCTACAATAACCCGCGAGAAATCTATATAAAATCTATACTAACACTTGCGAGATGTCCATATGAAATCTACAATAACACTTGCGAGAAATCTATATGAAATCTATACTAACCCTTGCGAGAAATCTATATGAAATCTATACTAACACTTGCCAGAGATCTATTCATTGCATCTACTTGCCTGCCTATAAAAGACCCTAACAATTACTGGCCCTTGTTTTCTTCTTCATCATTTATGAGCAATTTCTGTGAACCTGGTCTGTTTAGCCAATTAACCTATTATAAAAATTCATCCGGTGTCGGTGTTTAAATCCCAGTTCCAAGCAACTGCTTATTCAGATTTAGTTCAGACACTTATTTCGTGTAAGCATCCAATGAGTTGTAGAGTTTCAGAATCTATTTTCTAATAGATATGCAATTAGACATAGCGTTTTGTTCCTGTTTCATGTGACGGTCCTCTCCAGATATAGAGTTCAGAATCCCATTTCAGTCATTTTGCATTTAGATTATATATAAACATCTCATAAAGAATTGGTGTTGGATTCCTTTTTCGTCAATTTTGCAAATCTTGTCTATGTCAAGTAAAATGAACATTTATTCACTCACATTTAAGTTTCATGTTAAAACCCATTCTGATTTAGCGTTTAATTCTAATTTTATATACACATTCACAGTTAAAAGTTAAGTTAAATATGCCGCCCATTCAAATTCAACATTACATTCTATTCCAACTGCATTCAAAATTCTAGAGAGGTTTAATTATAGATTCTTAAAACCTTTAAATAACCATTCATAAAGAGCGTTCAGTTCTCTTATGATTCCATTTAAAGTTACCATTAAGTTCCAGGTTTATCGAAGCGTTCATTAGCATTTACATTTAAACTTCCCGTTAAATGCCCATCCAGATGTAGCAGCAATTAAGATTGAAGTACAGTTCAAGTCCGAAAACGGCTGCTTCTCTTCCGAACATCCCATGTCGCTCAACATTTTCTATGAAGACGCAATTTCAGGCCCGAATGTACATGTCTGGAATGGGGCTCATTACATGGTCAGGGAGCTGGTGTTGGTAGTTCATCTTCGGTTCTGCTTCATTATTTTTGCTCATTACTTACACGTCATCCCTCCCACTGGGCTTATTATGCGCACAATGCCTGCATGCCTCCTCAACAATTTCCCCTCCGCTTTTCCTTGTGCTTGTAGCTCCTCGTTCTGCTCTGATTCAAGTGTAGACATTAACTGGTTAAATTCCATTTTGATTGGCAGTGCTGCTGCTGTTAAGCAACTCAATGTTTCAAATAATTTGTGTATCACACGGGTTCTTCTTCTTGAACCAGTTGATAACAAGAGAACAACGGTAGGTAATGAAATGTTTCAAATGATTATGGTGGTAGGAATATTTTGGGTATCACATAGGTTACTGTTTAGCCATCATATGTTATGAGCAAAAATAGTATATAATAGATAAATATTGCAATGATGCTATTCCCTTTGACCGTTTAGACATAGGTGTAAGAGAATTTATTTTATCGTTAACTTCCTTTATCAAGCATCATTCGCATTTTTAATGCACATACTTCAAAAGTTGTTTCCTTATAAAAGTTGTAAAAATTTTTTCCCCTTATCCGACTCCATCGAACGAACTATAACTCATAATACCACGTTTTGTTTCATCAAAATAACACCTCAGATTCAAACAAATAAACGGAAATTTATATCTGGTGGATTTAAGATAGGAAAACATGAATTCCATTTTGTACGTAACGGATTTAATCCAAATTAATATTGGATTGGATACCGTTCTTGAAGAAAAATTTCTGAGTAAATATATATGTGTGCGCGTGCGTGTATGCATGCGTATGTATAAATTACTACATATCGGAGCAAAAGAACTTATCATTTTTATTCACAGTGTCAAGTGAATTCGATACAAATGATAGTTGTGGCTTAATATTGATGAATATAAAAAATGTCACGCATGTATAAGAGACAAAAATTCATATATAATATTTATGTAAATGTACATATATATGTATATATATGTAGTTATATAAATGTATACACACATATATACATATAAAACATATCGTTGTTCTTTAAGAGGCATATGCAAAACACGCATCACTTTCAAGACCAATCATTGGTCTCCTCTTCAAGTCTAATACAGTAATAATAGTGTACAATGAACAGCATAAGTCAAGAGAAAGAGAACACAAAGGACGACAGATATAATTGTTTAAAATGAGACACTGGAAAACCATCGTTAACCTGCTGTTTAAAAACCCTTCCATTACCCACTCATCCTTTTAACTGTCCTCTCGGGAGGATAACAAACTATTTGCCTCTTGTGCATATTAGCGGTTTTGAATAACATTTTCCTTTTTTTATATTTTCTTTTTTTTCTATTTAATTGTGTTTTGTGCATAATGGAAGCACTATTAGCGTCCCAATTCTTGTTGTATGCCCATAATAATTTACTCTCTATTCTACGGGTCTTTCAGTTTCAATAATATTGACATTTTTTAAACATTTTCACTGCCAATTCTGCTTGAGTTAGTCCTAAAATATTTCTTATTCAACGAAAATATGTATTAACATCTGGCCATTTCAGATCATTGCCTCCGATGTACGACAAGGTAATTTTATAATTTCTATTTATCTCATTTCTTTCTAACACCCAATGAATAGATTTTTTGTCTTTAAAGTTTGCCTTATCAATAAAGTAAGGGGAAAATTAATTTTTTTAATCTGAAATTCACAGAATGCCTTTTCGATGTGCAAAATGATCATTTCTTTATACCAAGTAAAATAATGCGTGCGAAGTTTGCATAACGCATTTTAATACACGTCACAGGACGTTAAGGAGACTTTTGGCAAATCTACAATACTGTTACGTAACACTTTTATTTAATTATCATTCTTGTGTCAATTGGTAAACGGGCTTTTTATCACGGGGCTACCTGTTCAGTGACTTCGTTACCTACCAAATTGTGGAGTTTCCATGTATCTCTTTAGCTTGCCATAACGTGCACCAAATTCGTGAGGCAATCTATAAATATCTGCACACAATTTTCCAAAAACCTTATGCAAAACCTGGTTGCCACATCAAGAGAAACAATGTATTATCTGATTCCATTAACTTGAAAATGTAAAGATGGGCATTAGAATTCAGTTATGTAAAAAAACAGTATTAAGATTATTTTTTATCTAAACTACGGACCGAAAAAATTAATCTATTTAAGAAAATAACAAATGATTACAAGTTAATAACAAAATGGCCCTACAACTAATTATTCAAACCTCTCTGTGAATCACAGCTGTAATAGCATCATTTAATGTTCTTATAACAATATTTTCCTTTACGAATTTTTTCAACAGTCACAATAATAATAATAATAATAATAATAATAATAATAATAATAATAATAATAATAATAATAATAATAATAATAATAATAATAATAATAATAATAATAATAATAATAATAATAATAAAATTAATAATAATAATAATAATAATAATAATAATAATAATAATAATAATAATAATAATAATAATAATAATAATAATAATAATAATAATAATAATAATAATAATATATTCAAATATGTCGCTCGTAAAAATGTTTACTTTCCCTTCCAAACAGATGCAGTGAAGCAGTGAGCAGGCTTCCCAAGTTTGAGAATGAGGTATATTGACTTCATTATGTATTAATTTGTGCTCCCATAGCATAGTGTGCAAATAACACGGACATGTGCACATACAAAAATGATACATTTCTATGACGCAGGGCTTTCTATACTAAAGGCTTTGTATTATTGCAGGCTTTATTGTTACACTTATACCTTTAATATGCCCAACTGATGAGTCCTTCCCAAATCACCGCAGTGAGCTCATCTCAAGACAAGTAGATACCTCGCTACCATTAAAAATTAAGAGGCCAAATAACACAGAAAGGAACAAAAAATAGCTACAGTTTCACGAAGATGAAAATGGGTTCTTTTCATATGTTAAAGGAAATCGCTTTCTTTACACTCAAAAAATTATCCATTCCATGCACCCTCTCCCCGTTTATCCACCTATCTATATATCTCGTCCAGTTTATCCATCTGTCTATATATCTCTCCCCTTTATCCATCTATCTATCTAGTTATCCATCCACCACATGATTCACCAATCAAAGGAAAACCGCAAAATAGGAGTAACAACCGATCGATTTCATTCAGAATTCGACCTTCTCATTTTTAAATACGGACGTCCTGTTCAGTTAAACCCTCTCTCAAATTCCCTTCCTCTTCCTTTATGTAAAAAGACTTTGCCGCTGCTCTGCTTCCTCTTCCCCGTGGAAATAGGAAACAGATCAATCAGCTCTTCTCGTCTTCATCCTCTCTCTCTCTCTCTCTCTCTCTTGCTTACTGAATAAGGGATATAATGTACATAAATCAGTATCAATACATTGCCCTTTCTATTAGCAGCGACATTAAGAGTAAGAAAATCTAGTTAACATCTTTTTTCATTGTCTAAATTTTTCAGTTATGTCATGTCAAAAAGACACTGAACATATGACAGTTTGATATCGAACGCTTCCTTGTTATGTAAGTACGTGCATGGTCATATATATATATATATATATATATATATATATATATATATATATATATATATATATATATATATATATATACCATATATATATATATATATATATATATATATACACAATATATTATATATATTATATATATTTATTATTTTTATATATATATATATATGATATATATATATATATATATATATATATATATATTAATTATATATATAATATTATATAATATTATATATATATATAAATGCAATAAGATTGAAAGCAAATTCCGTCTGATCAGCAGGTCTGATTACTTTAAGCCCAATCGAGCTGCAAAGTCGACATTCTTATTCTCAGGCGCTGACGCGAAATCCTGGCCCCCACCAACACCCGAGCCCAGACCTCAACTTCCTTCCTTCCTAGACGGGTTAATGGGATCGGATCGTGTAAAAGTGGAATTTATCGGGTTTCTTTTGCTCCATAACCCACAGATTATAAAAACAGGGGGCGACAGACGAGAGAGAGAGACTGGGGGAGGGGGGAAGGATTCTGCGGTTACGCCTCGTTTGAGTTTCCTTATCAATTACAATGATATTTTTCGGGCGTCACAACAACCGACTCGGGAGCCTTTCAATCCTTTCATGCGCCTCATTTGAATGGCTTTAATGAAGCATTTACTGCTAAGGTGACCTTTTCCGTGTCTGAACGGCGGATTGACTGCTTCCCTTTACATGCGCCTAACAAAGCGATGTCCGTCATCGAGTTTATAATTCATTGCTCGTTTCAACTGAATTCAAACGGATTTTAAAGAACGAGGTAGTGCCATTATTTCAAATACATTGAAACCAATTCTTTGCCCTTTTGTCCCCGTCAGTATCAAAAGTGATAGTTCCTTTTCAGCTTATAATACGAATAAAATCTTTAGATTATCCGATGAGAATAGAACTCTTGATTGGAGGACCGTAACAAATGAACGCAATGATGAGAAGTTTTGGGATGAGAAATATATATGTATCAAATGATGACTTTGTTTGAAAGTATGAATTCTGAAATCTCTTGTAGCGATTAATTTACATATACTACAAGGACAATCCTTATTAACTTATAGGTTTCAATGAATAGTCAAAATCAGTATTTTGATTTTGACGACTATTTTGGTTAGAGGCAGGCAGACAAACACACACATACGCGTATATATATTACGCATATATATATGTATGTATATATATATACATACACACACACACACACACATATATATATATATATATATATATATATATATATATATATATATATATATATGGATTTTCCGCTGTTAGCCTTAGCAATATCAATACACGCCACTGAACATCACTAAATATCATCACACTATAACGCTTCCATGACCATTTTAGACCATTTCAGTTAACGACTTAATTCTAGTAACCTTTTATATATATATATATATATATATATATATATATATATATATATATATATATATATATAGTAGAGAGAGAGAGAGAGAGAGAGAGAGAGAGAGAGAGAGAGAGAGATACGAGTATATGCATATCTGATTATATGTCTGTTATGAGATGACAAGAAGTAATATTTAGGTTGAAGAATACCCTCCACTCCACAGATGGCAAGTTGGATTTAATATTCGGCATTCATTGATAGTTAACCATCCAAATACTATCCAGGGCCGATATTGTCTACCTTTACCTAGTTGAGAGACTAGTATTGTACAGAGCCCATTACCAACTGGCAATCATCAAATTATACAGAATGGTCTTCAATCGACCGACTCCCTCCTCATTACATTACCACTGTCATCATTGTTCTTGGATATTAAGACATTTCTATCTCTCTATGTGTCCGTGTTCTTGCTTCGCGGCTTTTGAATAAGGCGAAAATTTGTCTTAACTTCCTCCTCCACTCTCTCTACTTGACCAAACTCCCTCAAAACGGTAGAATAATTATTTTCATTTATGGTTACTAATTCACTATGTAACTTATCCCTACGCACACCAACAATTAATAAATTAATCGTATCAGCTATCACTATTTTTTTAAGTAACATTTCTTAGCCACGTTTCACAATAAATTCATCTTAACAACTATTACAATTCTTTGAGTCACAATCCATATCCACGATTCACTTCCGATGCAGAACAGCTGGCTCAAAAATCTCATTTCTCTCGTCTCTAACAACTTTTTTTTTTTCATCCAACGACCTTCTTTCCTGAACTTACTCAGTGATTCGCTTCATCTCTGATACTACTATCATGCAATACACTTACGCCAATAGGCCACTGCCTGGTTCCCCTTGTTCTAGCTTTTGCGGAGAAGAATTGGGCGCCGACGATATGAGTTTGCGCTCTATCTCCAGCAAACGGCGAGAGACCTTTAAATATTTAAATTATGTTCACCACTCCTTCAACCATTCGTCAGTATCCATATACTATTTCATCTCCCTAGCTTCCATGCACCTACATAAATATACTCTCACTAACATTCACTTACAACACCTTACAAAATATTTCAACTAGTTTCCCCAGACAGTAACTTCTCTGCACTATTACCGGTTAACACGGAGCCGTCTACAATGATCAGTCGATTCACACAGCAATCTCAACCACAAACAGCAACAGTGTAGAAGAGTTTAAAAGAAAGCTAGACAAAATCATTAGGACACTGTGAATGCACAGTAAAACCTGCTCCTACAGATAAGTGAGCACATGATGTCTCCTGGGATGGACTAACGAGTCTTTGAGACATCCTAATCTTTGTAACTCCTTGTAACTTCTTCATCCCACGCACTTTCACCCGTAGATCCTGTTCTGAATCTTGACACCTCTCATCACTCTAACATTAACAAGTTCTCTCTGAGGGAATCACTCTCGCTTTGGACTAATTATGAGCATTTGTCCCAACCAGTGTTGACTTGCATCTTTGAGTTGTTAAACTGGATTCGCTAACGGTACCTAGGCTTCATTCTAGCTAAACTTCTAATTTGCCGTTGAAACACATCTTAGTAATTGGGCAACTGTAAATTTGTGTCCATAAGTGATTGTTTAAGCATATTTACTTAGTTGGAGTTTACATATCGGATCAAACACCTAACGCCAGAGCGGTCTCATTGGGGCTATAGTTTACAAAATTGAAATATCACAAGATTATGGAATCGTGTTTTTTTTTCTTACTGAAACCCAACATGTTTAGGCAACAGGAGAAGGAAAAAATATTTTTTCATCTGAAACCTAAAGTTTCGAATTCATGCAACAAAAATAAAAAAACAAAGGTGCCTTGCGAGATGACAGTTAAATCATGCAAAGATGAATTGAACTTGATAAGAACTGGTCGTAAGAATTGCGAAATTCTCTAGTGACCAAAAAGCTTTTAAAATTAGAAGGAAAGAGCTCAGCCTGAGGCTACGTGGTAATCAGGAAGAATATGGCAACTATTTGGTTAGTAAATCTCAAATCCTTTTTCCCGCAAACCTCATCCGCCTGAAGACCTACGGACTTTCTCTCTCTCTCTCTCTCTCTCTCTCTCTCTCTCCTCTCTCTCGCACGCGCGTGCGCACACACACACATACACGTTCTCATACACAGGCTCACACGGGAGAAACAAGTTATCAAGCAAAACTTTAGGGTCATATTACTATATTCCTTCCGAAATTTAAATATTATATTATTGCATTAGCCGCCACAAATATATTACCGAAAATCTCGCTGATAGAAACGAACATGAGATTCATATAGCTTGAATTATGACACTGTATTCCCTGGTGGATCAAAAATCACTCATAAAGAATGAAGAGCGGAAAACGTTCACGAATATAAGTACCAGCTGACGGGTAAAATATTGCAAAAAAAATAAAAAATAAAAAAAATAGTGGCATCGCAGTATCCTATGACATGTTTAGCACAGAATAATTCCCAGAGACACACACACACACAATATATATATATATATATATATATATATATATATATATATATATATATATATATTATATTATATATATATATATATATATATATATATATATATATATATACATATATATACTCATCAGTATATTTATTCCAATTACTCGCGTCAGGTTTCAACGAGACATGGTGGTTTGGATTACAGATTCTTTAATTCACAAAGAACAATTTACCAAGTAAATTGGTAAAGTTGCCCTCATCAGGTACCGATGAAGCACAATCCAGTGTTCGAAAGCTAGTGCTTGGTAAACTGTGCTTTGCAGATTAAAGAATCGGTAATTTAAACTATTCCGACTCGTAGCCAATCACGAGTAGTAGGAATTAATATATATATATATATATATATAATATATATATATATATATATATGTGTGTGTGTGTGTGTGTGTGTGTGTGTGTGTGTGTGTGTGTGTGTGTGTCTGTCTGTCTGTTTGTCTGCGTGAGCATGTATGTCTAGGCTTCATAATTATGATGATACAAAAGAGCAAATGTGAGCGCTAGATTCTACTGATTTAATTAGGCCTTTTTGTACGATTTACCCCTTGGTCTTGAATGTAGATTGCATGCCTCGCTTGTTATTTCCAGAAGTAGTCCAGTTGCTACACAAAGTAACCCTAGATATACAGATAGGTAATCTGCCACATATACGTACGTTCTATCGTTTTCAAACATGTTAAATAACTCTTTCAGTTTCAATCTTCATATGAATGTTTCATGTATACGGAATATCATCTTATTATATTGTTCGCACTGAAATATATATCCATTCATTCTGCAACGATCCAAGGTAATAGGCAGACCTTCATGTAGACGTGATACGATTTCAGTCCCATAGTTTTCTACGCGCTGCTCTTTTGTTTTATTTAAGAAACTTTAAGTTGAAGGAGCGTTCACAATGGACATGAAATTCTCAGCGTGTACTGGATCTTCGTCAAAACAATCTTCATTCCAACGGGACTTTTACAAATAATCGTTTTATGGGGGGTGTAGGGGTCGATGGGAAAACGTGACGAGGAAGCCAAGTAATTTGATAGCGAGCACAATGTCTTCAAATAACGGGTGATAAGGAAAATATACGACCGTAGTAATTTACCGTATTTTTCCTTTCATCTTTTTCATAATACGACAGGGATGCTTTTTCCCCTAACGATAAAAATAAAGCTGTAGTTTTGGGGGCAAACCTTTGAATTAGCTGAACATTATGTATATTCTTGGGTAGATTCATTCTCATACCATTGATATATATATATATATATATATATATATATATATATATATATATATATATATATATATATATATATATATATATATATATATATATAAATATATATCAAAATGAAAATAATCTTAGCCTATAATATACACGGTAATCAATAAACACAAAAGATATCCTTTTATATATATATGTTATATATAATACATATATATATATTGTATATTCTATATGACATATATAATATATATATATAATAATTATATATGGTATATATACATAAATGGATTTTTTCAATGGTTGTGATATTCGTCTCACCAGCAACAGAACCAGGATTCGACTTGCGGCCGAGGTGAAACGATATAAGCCCATTCCGTTAAACCCAGGTGCACCTCAGACCGAAGTAGTAAATTAGGCACTTGGATCTCACCCGGGGTAAACAAAGGCATATATATATATATATATTATATATATATATATATATATATATATATATATATATATATAATTTGGCTAAGCAAATGTTCCTTTCTTGACCCCAACTGACTATAGTACCCCAACGAATGTCGAGGGTCGGGAGCCTTGCAACTGCACCCCTTATGCTCTAAGAGTATTTCTAAGTCAAAGATTCTTCATTGCCAGGAGAATATTCTAAAGCAAAAATTACGAGGTTTTATTATTATTATTATTATTATTATTATTACCCCTAAAGAATGGAAAATAAAGAATAGAACATTACTGCGTTCGGGTCTCCATCCATTTCCACGACGTCAGTCAGTCGAAACTTCTCTAGAACATTCGCGATTTATGCCTTGGCAACAAACGGAACGGAGGTGAAAAAGAAAAGAAGAAGAATTTGCTAGCAGCAGAAAAAAGAACACTAACAAAATATGACCAACCGAAGATTCCTAACAGAGCCTTGAATCAAGATCTCCGTGTTTTGGCGATTTTGAAGGTTCAATTCTCTTATGATGTCTTATTTAATAAACGATGTTATCTATAGACTATAAAATACAGACTTTACTATATACATTCCACATAAACCAGCCACCACAGGATCTTTTCGAGACGTCTTGAGATAATCATTGTTGCTTAACGAAACTAAAACTTTTAAATCCAGTGCAACAGACGCGGAATTGATACGGTTGCATCAGGTCTCATGCAGTGCATAACACCAGAGAGGCAAAAGCGAACAACCGAACAGAATATTAATGCCAAGGCATCATGATTTCATCCAAAATCGATGAATAATGAAGAAATAAATTATGAATTTTATTTATTCTACTTTTTCCCTCCCATTTTCGCTCTCGATATATGCTTATTCCATTGCTCATCTCTCGCCTGCTACTTTTGATTGCTTCTTCTGCTATACTGCTTAGATGATTCTCTCAACAAATAGATGTGAGTTATTTGAATAAGCAATTAGGTGTTGCTTACATATATCTTACTTATGTTGTTTGTGTTTATAAATATAGTGTGTATGTGCAGGTGAATGATAGTGTGTATGTGTGTGTGTGTGTGTGTGTCTGTGTGTGTGTGTAGATATGTGTGTGTATGTATGTATGTATATATATATATATATATATATATATATATATATATATATATATATATATACATATATATAAATATATATATATATATATATCATATATATATATATATATATAATATATATATTATGTATATGTATATGTGTATATATATATATATATATATATATACTATCGAGCTACAATGTCCTTTAATATCTAATTCGCGTGGTGTAGTAGGAAAGTTCACTGACAACTACGTTCCTGGGTTTGAAAGGAATCCATAGGTTCGCGCCCTGGTCCAGGCAAATCTATTATCGAGAAAAAATTCCCCTTCGGTTAAGCATATATGAAAATATATAATTTCCGAGGTAGAGCGAATTAGATATTAGGGACATTGTAGCTCGATTATCATGTATATGAATCACGGAAATGTGATATGACTTAATATATATATATATATAATATATATATATATAGATATATATCATATAATTATATACATGCACATATATAATATATATATAGGTATATATATATATATATATTATATATTATATATACATATCGTATAAGTATATTCAACGAAATAATTTATTCTAATTTTTTTCCATAAATTGAAAAAATCGGCGTTAACAAAATAAACCAATCATGAGGAAGGGAAAGTCCACAAACATTCTTAAGCCGGATTTGGGTTGCAACCTCATAAATTCATTACCTTTGTAATGAGTATGTCATGACAAACCAGTGTACCCGCTATGCTGTTCTTCACGTACCTACTTAGCTATATCTCTGCACTCTAAGATTATTGATACTATCATTATTTCCAATACAATTAATTAACATATTATTATTATTATATCTCCATTCATCTGTGGCTTTCACATCTTTGTATGTGTGTTTATGGAACATTTAAGCGGCCCATCTGTTTGTTTTGTAAAATCATGTAGCGAGTTACTATTCTTTTTTGTGTTTAATAGCCTGTCTATTTAAAGGCTCTCTCTCTCTCTCTCTCTCTCTCTCTCTGTCAGGAGGTATGTTTTTAGTTTGCACGTGTCAGCCATTTTCCCCTCTTCCTCCGAGGAAACAAGATAGCCCTGTGAACCATTGACCCCCCTCCTTCCTTTAATCCCTATCTTTTCTCCCTCTCAATCCTCCCTCCCTTCCCCCTTGCCCTCTACTACTCCCACTCTCCCTCCGTTCTCCCCTCCTCCCTCCCTCCCTCCCTCTATTCCTCCTTCCTACCCAACGGTCCCTCCATCAAAGTTATGATATCAATTTAGTGAAGGGAAAAACAGCGATCAGGGACTTGGCTGTTAAACAAAGGTCTTCCTCAGTGACAGCAGGTTTCATCCCTTTCCTTTCTCTCTCTCTCTCTCTCTCTCTCTCTCTCTCTCTCTCTCTCTCTCTCTCTTTTTTTTTATTCTGGGCCATTTTCCCTCGATTTCTTTTGGTTTTCTTGATAATCTTCTGCCCTTAAATGGAGGTTTAGGTCGGGCGAGACGCAGCGCTGTGGTCGCGGTACCGTTTCCATATTATTTGGGTCATTAGGAAATACGTCATGCGATCTGAGCCTATCCGGGGGAATGGATCCGAAGCAATTTATTAGATTTACGACGTTTTGTTTTCAGGTTATTTAATGAAGGCGCCATTGGGCCTTTTCGCTACGGTGATTTAATGTCTTATTTGGCAACGGCTCTCTGCCATTACTGAAGATTGCAAAAACATAGAGATAAAGTTTGTTAATATTTCCTTCTCGTCTGTCTGTCTCTCGGGATGCCATGGTCGCCTTACTCTCCCTGTTTGCACTACGTAGCACATACACCGTCTATTGCATGAGCAATTTTGTGGCCTTGCACCTCTTGAAAGGCTTGATTAAATACACTTATTTGGAGACCTTATCTCGTAATGACCATCTCGTTACTCAACTTATCGAAGTGATGAGTTTCCTGTGGTTGTTTATGTGCATGCTCGCCTCATCCACTTATCATTATAGATCAAGGAGAGGCGGAGATCTCTCTCTCTCTCTCTCTCTCTCTCTCTCTCTCTCTCAACCGTTGGTTTTGTGTCCGTTCTGCTTATAATCTGTGATGTCGAGGGAGGGCGCTCCCATTCAGCTGATGTTCAAGAAAACCCTGGTTTCATATTGAGTTGCTGGTTTGACGGTCCAGTTGTGTGATGACTGCTTGCTACTTCTTCAGTTAACCGTGTTATTTTCCGTATTGTCTTGTCTCAAAACTTTAAAGGACTGAACAAAGTGATTGATAATTCAAGACTATTACACTCTATATAACTTTCAACCACAAGTAAGGCGAGGTTTTGTCATAATTCGTCATGTTACGAATTCCAGTTCTACAAGGAAACAGTAGCATAAAGAACTCTTATCATTCTTCTGCTTTCCAGATTTGGACTTTTCTTTATAAACCTTAATTATTTTATTCTCAGCAATAATAATAATAATAATAATAATAATAATAATAAATTAATAATTAATAATAAAAAATAATTAATTTAATAATAATAATCAATAATATCATTTTGCTTTCCTTGTCTGTAACATCCATGCAATGTATTACAAGATAAATGCATTTATTTTGTTCCTAAATATATGGGTCCCTCTTACTTTTGAAACTGGGTCTAAATCGTAGTCAGGTCAGAACAATTACGGGAGAGAACAAATATCATTTACAATTTCGTGTCTGTATATATATATATATATATATATATATATATATATATATATATATATATATATATATATATATATATACAGACACGAAATTGTAAATGATATTTGTTCTCTCCGTAATTGTTCTGACCCTGACTACGATTTAGACCCAGTTTCAAAAGTAAGAGGGACCCATATATTTAGGAACAAAATAAATGCATTTATCTTGTAATACATTACATGGATGCTGCAAACAAGGAAAGCATAAGAATATTATTATTATTATTATTATTATTATTATTATTATTATTATTATTATTATATTATTATATATATATATATATATATATATATATATATATATATATAGTGCATTTCATAGCTATGTTTTGAGTATTCAGTATTATTAGCATAAATAGACAAAGACTATACGTAAATAAGCTTACTTAACTCGTTACATCTACCCACATGGACCAATTTTGCCACCAGACGATTCCTTCAGCTGATAACCTTTTCACATCCATAAGATAAGAAGTGGCAATTCACTGGAACCAGTAGTTAGTAGCATGCAATTTATGTCACCTATAATATCTTCGAGTCTGCGCTCAGGTAAGCATGTGAGTGCATGTGTACGTGAACGCAAGTCCGTAATTACTTATTCTATACCATACAGCTAGGTATCTTCTATTACTTTTTGCGAGCAAAACTGTAGCACTTCAATGAGGGATGGAATTCCAACGACTTCCTTCTTTTAGCGTTGCAAAACCTGCTCTCGCAATTATGTTTGTTAATGTAACAAATGGTGGCAATCACACTGACGTCCTCTCTCTCTCTCTCTCTCTCTCTCTCTCTCTCTCTCTCTCATTTTTTGTGACTTCGTGAATTTGTGTTACATATGTACCTATATTCTTTCCTCAGAAGTATTCTTTTTAACTAAACAATCTGTGATTTAATTTGATTAAACCATCCCGTTTATTATTAAGACTGATACCAATGAATGTAATAACTCATATGTTTTATTTCCCTAATCTAACGTTAGTTAGTTGCATTATTGTCGTTGCAAACTTGTCTAGATATTTCTATCATTTTCATTTGTACATTTTTGTCTCCCTGTCCCAGAGCACGAAGTCTGTTTTTTTTTATTGAAAAGTAAATAATAGCATTGTCTTTTTTTTGTAATTTATTCATATTACAAGATGTGAAATCTTTTAGACTATCACTTTTCTTTATTAGATGCGAATAAAAATCATGCCCTTAAGATTTGCACTTCAATGACTTAGCCACCAAAACATTTAGCAAGAAGTTATATATTCCAGTTTTCGGGAGACCTTATTCTGCCCTCAGTAAATTGTACAATGAGGCGCTGATATGCGATTATTCATTTCTGTTTTGTTCTCATACACTTCATAACACATAACTAAATGATGGACTAAAAATGCTACGACTCTTATTGTTTATGAACCGGGCGCTGCTGTCTCCCCTACCGCCCCGATCCCCTAGCTACACCGCCCTACCCAGGGCGGATAAACCAGTTTGCAAGGGGTGGATGGCTGTGTCATGCCTCCCTTACTGTCACCCGGGGGAAGGCAAAGAAGATCAGATCCAATCGGATTTTATTATTATAGATTTTTGTCAGACCTTGATATCTTTTTCTCTTTTTAGTGATACTCGGACGCTCGAATTTAGTCAGTATCTTTCTACGGAATTGGAGTGAAGGAGACATTAAGAGTGCTTATAAATCTCAATTTTGATGGCTAGGGTCACATTTCAGTGGGCTGCTTGACTTGCTGACTGATGGTATACAAATGACTTATAATGGAAAATTTCCCAGGTTTTTTTTCATTTTTAAGATGGCGAGCATAAGTAGGTTTCCAGTACCAAAATAATTTTGGAAATTATGAAACAGTCCAAATAATCAATCTTTTTATAAACTCTAGTAAAACTTTGTATTACATAAAAAAATTACAAATAAAATCTAACAACCTCACATATCTGTGAGGGACTTATTTACTTTTACCAAACGTGCACATTACACATACAGATAGATTATAACATACACAGGTTACAGCTACTTGACTCTTAATATGACGAGCCATCGAATACAATGAAAAAATATAAAAAAAAACTGTTATATACTACCTAAGATACTGACAAGTAAAATCATTTGCACAAAAGAACCATCCACGAAACCTAGGAAACTTACTTCTTGTTACTGAAACTTTTAAACAGAAATAAACGAAACAGCCAAGTAAAAATTCATAATTTCTGCTTGAAAACATTAAAAAAAATATCTTTGTAAATAAGAAAAATTTCTTTTAATAAATGATACACCTACAAAACCGTATCGTTTTTCCACATCACGCGTTTCAGACATTTCAGTACAGTATTTCCCTTTACATTATGAATGCTCTGATGTACTTCATGAAAAAAGCAATAAATCTGTTTTTTCTTTTTTCCTTTTTTTTGCTGCAAATGCAAATGCGATCAGGAAACTAAAGCAAAGAGCAAACAGCATAAGCATATCTCTCTCTCCCTCTCTCTCTCTCTCTATCTCTCTCTCTCTCTTTGTGCGTGTGTTTGTGTGCGTGTTTCTCTCGAGGCGAAATTGCATAACATGGACGAGGATCCTAGGGTTAGTCCCGAAGGATTTTTTGTGTTGCACTTTACCTCACAAATCTACGAAAGTAAAAGATATATTTTGCAGAGTAAATTTATATATCACTACTTTAAAAGCTGCTTTAAAAGCTGCCTTTGATAAAGAAGACTTTCCCTTTAATTTGTGGGGCTTAATTATCCAGAATGCGGATGAACCCGCCTAATTGCAATTTACCCCAGGAAATTCATCATCGTCACATTTTACTGCATCTTAGACGAGTTACGCCGTTTCCACGTAACTCAGCCGTCGTCTAAAGTTAAATAAATAAAGATAATTGAAACTAACAGCAGTGGAACACTGGCATCAGCGTCTGATTATGCATCATTAATTTCAGCAGTTTACCTCGATAACTGAAGAGAAGTCTTACGTCTCCAGCATCAAAAGGGAATCGTGAGCAACAGATTGGTGAATCACTGATGATTGTGATGAAGACACTGATACGTATCATTACCTCACTCGTACTTAAGTCTTATCTTTCTTCTTTTTAAGTACTTGAATTTGCACAAGAAAATGTACTCTAGCAGGATGAGTTCATTTGATGAAAAAAACTGGGCTCAAAGTTGCCCTAATATTTCCAAATAGCAATTATTGTGTTACAATTTTGGAAAATACCATCTAGATGCAATTCTTCGGGATAAGTGGAGAGACTGACAATCAAAAGAGTAATCATTGAATGTCCTGAAGACGACAACATACCAACTGGTGATAGTTTACAGAAGTAGCAGAGACCGGCTGGTGATTTGCAGGAAACCACAGAAAGTAATTATTGGAAAAACCAAAATTGGTATAATATACGAAAGATGGGTAGCATAAAATGGAAGTGCTGAAGCTTGAAAGTACATTAATGATGGTAGAAAGGAGAGATGAGGATTTATGGAGTACTTGAGAATAAAAAGAGGATCTGGAGTTCTAGAATAGCGTCTAGGATTTCCAACGTATCCTTCAGTTGCTCACATGCAGATCACTACGAAAAGAAAGAACCGAGATTTTTACTATTGTAGAATATCGATCGATTTACAAGAAAGCCCAACGACGGACAGCGGCGCCCGTCCACCGTAACTCCCCGGGGAGTCTTTACGCAAAAGGAACCTTTATCAAAGTCGTGCGGTGGCAGCGAAGGCCCCACCAAAATGAAAGGAGGGACGAGCCTGGCAGGGGCCTTTGTCTTTCGCTACGCCCCTCAAACACGCAGAAGAGGCAGGCGGGCGGGCGCTGTCGCCTCTTTCTCCTTCACCTTAGCCGTGTTAACCAACATTCGTGGGAAAAGCCGTACAAAGGTGCCACCGCGTCTTCAGCGACCGCCAGCGCAGCCACACCCGCCGACACAACACACGCCTGGCATCACGCTCCCTCCGCGTCTTATTTGGGGTTAATTTGGTGGTTCCTGTGGTTGAATGGAGATGAATAACCGAGACGAGGTGGTGAATGAACAAAAAAATAATCATTCAGCTCGGTGCAATCTGCAAAACCGATCGCAAATGATGTCAGGAAACCATTAAAAATACAATTAATGTATTCACATATATTCAAACAAACTTCGATCCACTTAGGCTCATTATTTTCTTCTACAAGTAAACAATGAAATAGGATGCCATCAACGGCCGCAGTCTTTTCAATAGTGGGTTACTACTTCTACCTTAACTAAAAAAAATACATGGTCTAACCAATGAGTGGTTTGAGAAATTTTAAACAGTTATTGGACATTTAAAGAAATTTATATGAATTTCCAAAAATCTTAAGAACACCGTTTTCTTTAATTAAAAAAAGCGGGGTTGGGGGGGAATGTTAAGTTGATCTTTACGAGCAAAGAACGAAAAAATCAGTCATTAAATAATGTTACTGATTTTCTAATTACAACGTTCTCACCAACGTATGTCAGAAACATTTTAGGACTGCTGCTGTACATTTATAGATTTCTTACAGCTGAGAAACTGACAGACCACTCTATTCAATTGTGCAAACACACAATAATTTCCTGGAAAAAATATGAATACCGGATTTTGGCAATAGCACAAGCATCGCCTGATGATCAGAAACGCCCGGTCGGTCAAGACCCCCCAAAAATAGCTATATGGCATCAAGACAGGAATTCACCGATTCTCATATTAGTTTCATTCCTTCCCTTCCGAGATCTCTCGACAAGATGTTTCCCTTTTTTTTTTTTTAACGGGAGACGCCTTTTCAATTAGATAAAGCAATGAAGCTCATTGTTCTACATGCTATAGTAGATTCAAATCAACCGTGCATCTGATGTCTAGACCCTTTTCTCATCCAGGCCCTTTTCTCATCCACTCCTTGCGACGCTCCTGATTGGCTGTTGGTAAGGCAATCATAGGGCTGGAAACTCTCAGTCTCTCTCGAGAGTTCACATGGGTAGGATCTATGTTCCACCTCTCCTGAGGGATACGTCTTTAGAAAGTATCCCTCAGGAGAGGTGGGACATACATCCTGCCTATGTGAACTCTCTCGAGAGACTGAGAATTTCCAGACCTGTGATTGCCTTATCAACAGCCAATCAGGAGCGTCGTAAGGGACTGGCCTAGACATCAAATGCACGGTTGATGTGAATCTACTATATAGCATCTAATGGCTGCTTTGGAATACTAGGAACTCTTGAGCAACTTCAGGGTTCCTCATTTTCTCATCCACTCCAAGGCTCATCTCTTGTTTCCACCATCATCCACTTATTGGAAGCTTCATACGCTTCCAGATTTGCACTATACGTAATAACATTCATAACTCAGTCTAGCCGCCTTTCGTTTATTTTGGAAATTTTTTATTTTGGAAATTTTTTATTTTGGCAATTTTTTCCTTGTTGGCAACTACTTGCAGTAGTTACCCAGTCTCTGCAATTCTTCTAATTTATCATCATCAAAACATTTAATAATTCTTCTCCACTTATCATACAAAATTGCGTCTATCTAGTATTTCCAAAATTATAACCCAATCACTGTAATAAGAAAATCACCGGGCAACTTTGAGTAAAACCTACTTTTTTCATCGAATAACTCACTCAGCCGTCTACGGCACATTTTCTCGTGCAAATTCCAGTGCTTCAACAAGCTCATCTAAGATCTAAATGTGGTCGGGATAATGAAGAGCATCGGTTTCCTCATCATCAGTGATTCACAAGCTGTTGCTCACGATCCTCTTGTGATGTTTGATGAGACGCAAGACTCCTCATCAGTTATCGGGGTAAACTGCAGATTATTAATGCGCAATCAGACACTGATACCAGTGTTCCATTGCCGTTAGTTCTAGTCATTTTTCATTCATATATATTCTAGATGACAGCTGAATCATGTGTGTGTGTAGGCTGCATTACTCGTTTGACGAGCGGTAAACTGTAGCGGTGATGAATTTTTTGGGTAAACTACAATTAGGGTGGATCATCCGAAATCTGGATAATTAACCCCGAACTTAGGAGATAAAATGATCTTTGCAAAAACCAGTTTTTTTAAAACCTTTTTTAAAGAACGAATCCTGACTGGACAAAATTTACCTATTTACTTCCGTAGAATCGTGAGACAGAACGCTGCACACACACACACGCACACCACACACATACACACACAAAACCGCCAGGGCTAACCCTACGATTCTCTTTCATGCTACAGGTTTTTTGCAGAGAGAGAGAGAGAGAGAGAGAGAGAGAGAGAGAGGCGGACGAGAGAGAGAGAGAGAGAGAGAGGAGAGAGAGAGAATGTGCTATTGCAATCCGCTGTTTGCTCTTTGTTATAGTTTTCTGCCGTTTTATTATAACCTGTACTTGCATTTGCATTTGCAGCAAAAAGTTGTATTTCTGTTGTTTTTTTATGTATCTTACAACATGTAGAATGTAAAGACCAACATAAACTCTTCTATTGGCAAACTTCTGCACTGTATTGTATTAACGTGTTAATATGGAAAAGGCAATAATTTTCTACCTATTTTTCTGTTTATAATGCCTTCTTTTACTTCTTTTATCGAATTCCAGTCTGATATCATTTTTGTTTTGTTTCTACAGCGAAGAACTTCAGTGATAAAGCTCGTTCATAATTTAAAAGCTCACTGTTTGTTTAATTTATTGCACTTGCTTTTTGAAGGCATCACTTATTCTTTAACAGCTACAGAGTTTTATCGTGACAAAATATACCTTCCAGATTATTGGCTTTTGAAGCTGCTTCAACTAATATTGAGAAGCTAGTTATACTTAGTGTACTGTGACTACCAAAGATTTAAATTGTAAGAATTGACATTTTCAATAGTGAAAATTCCGTTCCAGAACGCGAAGACAAAATATTTTGATGATCAACGTTTGTTAAATCAAATCATAA